>NC_063211.1:220000-272500 GCF_017589495.1 Alosa alosa | reverse complement strand
ACCATCAAGGTGATTGGCTCGGGTTAAATGTGGTACAACTGCAGCCGCTTTGGGGCAGCATAGTCCGCTGTATGGTTCCACGGTTGAACCGGACTGGAGCATTCGACAGCAAGGGCTGTGATTGGCCGAGTTTTCAGTCGTTTCTCTGTGTTTTTAGCAGCCCCTGCAACATGCTAGTCCACTGTAGCCTATAAGCTTTGTACATAATGTTAAACATAGTTTGGGATTCAGTGGCAAGATGTCTTGATTGTACAGTGCCTGTCTCTCAGTAATGTTTTAAAATGAGAGCTTCATCAGCTGGCAGTAGGCTACTTTGTTGGCAGTCATGAGAAGTTCGCTTGCTAACAGAACATAAATATGCTGCCCAGAAACCTTGTGAATAGTTCTGATTTGTTTTACTACACTAACGATGTTAAATATAGCCTTTGCCTACAGCATCTCCTTAACAGTAATGTTAACAACATGACAGCATTCATATGACAGAGGGAAACGAATTCGGTCACTCAAGACTGTGCCACAGCAACCAGTGTAGGCTACAGTCCTACCCAATAGGCTACTCGAAGCAGATAGCGTTGTCACAGCCGACCCGAGTGGGTTAATGCGGCGTATTTCCAGAACAGTTCTGCAACTTTCAGGCAGTTCTGAGTTCGAATCCAGGCAGGAGCAGAGCCATATAAAGGCCTAGGCCTATTGTTATAATTTTTGCAAGGTGTTGCTCCTGGCAATAATTTGTTTATAAGGCGTTTGGTGATTAGTTGATAGCTGTTTTGGGACCGTTAAACGTTCTTGATAATGAGCGCGATACGGGGAGTAAAAAGCCACTGTTACGCGCTGTTACAACTGTAGGCTACAATGATTGCAATACAAAAATATGCGGCGTGTTAGTTTAGTTAGTTTTGTGATGTTTTGCACTTTTGCCTCATGTGTTTTCAGGTTTGAGGGCTTTTTTTTGGCAAGATTGACCTTGGTTAGACTCTGCATATGTTATTTCTCCATTATGGAAAATAAAGTCAATTTTCGACAAACGTCTGTTATTAGTTCAATAACAAGTGTTGCTTGTTAAAACATGTGACTAGTGAAACTCAAATAATTTTAGAAATATTTAGCCAAAGCCAAAAAGTGTTAGAGAGAAGGAGACGACGGTGCAGCTCAGATGTCTTCTTAATTTTTCTTTATTCTTTAGTAAAAAGGTGCAGAACATTATTAAACTTTGATTAACGCCGATGTTCGTTAGTCAAAAACATCGACACATCGAAACCCCAGATAGCAAAATTTGACCGGCCCACCTCTGGCCCACTACCTTGCCTCAGGGTTTTGTGAGTGTTGGCCCAGTTCTGGCTGGGCCTCCGGCCCAACAATGGCCCAGTCACTGATAACTGACACAAAGAATTTCCTCTGGCCCAGATGTGGCCCACACACTGTAAAATGACTCTCATTGTTTCTGTTGGCCCAGGTCTGGCCCACACACTGTAAAATGACTCTTATTGGAACTGTTGGCCCAGGTGTGGCCCACACACTGTGAAATGACTCTTATTGTTTCTGTTGGCCCCAGGTGTGGCCCACACACTGTGAAATGACTGTCATGCATTCTGTTGGCCCAGGTCTGGCCCACACACTATATAACTGAGTGTTGGCTGGGCCTCTGGGCCTGTACTGGCCCACACACTATAAAACTGATCTGACTGAGTGTTGGCTGAGTGTCGGCTGGGCCTCTGGGCCTGTACTGGCCCACGCACTATAAAACTGATCTGACTGAGTGTTGGCTGAATGTCAGCTGGGTCCCGGGCCACATGCGGCCCAATAACTACCAAAAGTACTTGAAAATAGACACAAATCCAGAACTAGTAATTAAAAGCACAAGCTACTTTTATTAACAAGTTTAACAAACATTTAAAAATGATACAAGCTTTTACATATATACACTTTAGAAATTAAGCAAGTTAAAATATTCAAGTTACTTTTATCTACAACAATCGACATCTTTTAAAATATTACTAAAGCCCAGTCTTGCCACTCTGCAGCTGTCTTGGTAACACCTCCCTGGTAGTTATTTTGGGCAAACAAGACATTGTGTGATTGTTAAATTCTAATATATTACCAATGACAATCACCAAGAGCAAGACATATTTGTCAACACATACAGGCTTGTGGACTTCCTTCACAAGAGTGTGGGTGCTCCAGTTGGTTGGCCATGTTTTCAACAGTGCATGTTTCCTGCCCACTCCTGTTCTTTGCTGACATAATGGATGAGGCAAACCAAAAGCATCTAAAAACGACACATCACAAAACACAGGCCTAGATGAAAGCTGATTCCTATGATTTGGCTCATCTAAACAAAAATGTATTACTTATTCTATTAAATCAATGTACAACTTACCAAGAGCTCTTCAGGTCTCCTGTTTTTCCAACACAAGAAATGATTCACACATGTATACACGGGTAGCCTTCTTCATCCAAAGGAGTGCAGGTCTCTGGTCAGTGTGGCCTGGATTCTGAGGTGTACATTTAAAAAAAGTCACAACGTTAGGTTAATGGAGGTATATGTGTTCAAAATGATTACATGATCATAAACAACCCCTCAGTACAAAATACAGAATGACCTTAAAATACAGATTTTGATGAGCTTTACATGACCAGGACAGGACCCACCCTGCTACCATCTCTCTCTCACACACACACACACACACACTCTCTTAAGGCATACAGTCTCAGTCCTGCCTGCCTAGTGCCTGAAGTTGGATAGATAACGATGAATATATTATAAATATATATTCTAAGTCATGCGATACTGGTTAACTGTTACGCTATTTCTAAAATGATTAGATCCCACTTTTCTTTGAAAACCACATAATTATGCAAGTATAGCTAACGTTACAGCACTGAACGTTTTTGACTAACCACCAACACTGACGTTAACGGTAATTAGGCCAACAAAGTAGGCTAAGAAATCATAACATTATGTTACCGCTAGCTTCGCTAGTCAAGGGGGTTAGATTGAAACAC
Source organism: Alosa alosa (assembly GCF_017589495.1). NCBI lineage: Eukaryota > Metazoa > Chordata > Actinopteri > Clupeiformes > Clupeidae > Alosa > Alosa alosa. Next base: position 269,497 of record NC_063211.1, on the reverse strand, counting down.
CCATTCTTGTTATGCTACTTGTTAAACTTTGTCTGCAATAATAAGCCTACGTACATTCATAATGATTTACATGCAATAACAGGTAAAGGTAAAGTTGCATGTTACTTACCACAGGCAGCCGTCTGCCGAGATTGATCCGAAAACTGGCAGTAGCCCATCAAACCCCAATCGGGCCAAATAAGAAACTCAGTAATCAGCCCAACTACTGCGTGTCAGTGTCGGCCCATTCAAGGGGACAGTGCCTCAGCCGACCTGAAACTCCGCCGACAGTGGCAGCACTCGGCCAGGATCGGGCCGACTGTGTTTACTGTGCTTCAGCCGACTCGGACCTTAGCCAACACTGCCAGCCAGAGAATCGGGCCGACTATGCTTGCTATCTGGGACGTTAGTCAAAGTTTAATAATGTTCTGCACCTTTTACTGAAGAATAAAGAAAATTAAGAAGACATCTGAGCTGCACCGGCGTCTCTCCTTCTCTCTAAAATATCTGTCCTGGCCTGGTTGCACGGATTGTCGCAAACGACAGAAGCGCGGAGAACCCTCCTTTGTCTACCAAAAGTGTTACTTTGTGCCCCGCTCCCCACTGCTTGTAAAAGAAGGGGTGGGGGAGGGGGGCTTAACGTGAAAAAGCTTAATGTCCCAAAGCGGCAACAAGTCATAATGGTAGGCTACAGGAAGTGGGGGGAGGGTATGGGATGACCAGAGCCGTCTTGGCTGTGCTATTCAGAAAGCATCTTCTATTGTCTTTCCAGGCACACAGCTCGTTACCATATAGCCCTATCGAATGCCTTAACAGATAGGCTCTGCTCTTGGGTTTGGCCTCACAGCGAACTCAACCCTCTTGTTGCTTGCAGTTTGTTAAATAAAGCGATGCAGATTACATTATTTATTTCTGATTAATTGCGTCTTTTGATGTCTTTTGCAACATCTGCTTGTTAGGCTGGGCTACTGTCCTGTACAGGTAAATGTTCAACAATTGCTGGTGTAGGCCTACAGGCTATAATCAATTAGGGACTGTTAGCTATTTATTTATTTAAGGGGCTACGGAGGAGTTTTGGGGGCGTTAGTCAAAAAAAGACGTGACCCTCCTCGCCAGCAAGAAATTTTTCTATGACCCTCCAAAGTGATTGAGAAAAAAACGCATGACCCTCCCCAGTCCCAACAATTTATTGATGCCTTCTGTAGGCTACTGGGTCAATTTGGGAGCTTGCATACAACACCATCCGTTTGCACAATTTCACAAAAAATCACCGGGACCGTGATTCCCAGGTTTATCGCGTATTTTAACTTTTTCCTCGCTGTCTTAGGAGGAGCTGCAGGGCCGTCGCAAGGGGGTGCAATGCCCTGTGCAAACTTGACAGATGCATTAACTTACGTGCATGAAATCATGCGATAGCTTACTTTACACATAGCCAAGGCTACCGTCGGTGCATTTTAGTAGCCTAGTCTAATAAGCTACACCAGCTTGTCTTTAAGAGGGGAAATTGTATAGCCTATAACATTAGCTGAGTCACATATTTGGCCATATGGTGTTTATCATAGGCTACATCACGAAACCAAATAGTGTAACAAAGGCTAACACTTTAACAGGGGAAATTAATTGGGCATGAATCATTGTGCTGAACGGTATTTGTCAACGAGCAGAAACACACACGACATTCAAACTGTTGATAAGATGTGCACTATGGAAACTGGTCTCTAGGCTAACATTGGACAAATAAATGACACTGACTCGCCATATCCTGACTCTGAAAAAACATTGTCTTGCTTTGCGCGAAAACTCAGCAATGAAATCATAGGCCATTTTGCAGGTAGCATAATGTCTTTTTCAATTCATAGAAGGGAGAGCCCAGTCTCTCCTGTGACATTGAGGTCATAAAATAGTTTTTAATAGCCTGTTAAACCCGAAAAGCTTCACCCGATGCCCAGTCACTGATCGTAATTTCAAATTTCGGGGAAGCTTAGTTCAATCTTTTAAGTTTTAAGTGCAGTAGGCCCCTATCTGCCCCTTTGGAATTATATCTCGAGCCTATTATAAGGTCCAGTGCGTTATGTCCTGGGATTGGACGTGCTCAAAAAAAAAGAAAAACACTTTTTTAAAGTTATGAGGAGCAATAGGAGTCTGAACTCCGTGTTATTCAGACTCAACCCTCTTGTTGCTTTGATATCTTTTTTAGTTTTTTTTGAGCGTTTGTCGACTTTGGTGAACGTCGGCAAGCAGGTTAATGTTAGGCTGCAATTTAAGTGAAATTTCTACAGTAGGCCTACAACATGCAACATGCTTGTTAGGCTGGGCTGCTGTCTTGTACAGGTAAATGTTCAACAATTGCTGGTGTGCAGGCTATAATCAATTAGCTAAATCATTTGTCCAGCTAAAAAAATTAGTGCTACATTCAAAGCGAAAAGGTGCTTTGATATCTTTTTTCGTTTGAGCGTCGGAGAGCAGGCATGCATGCGGTTGCAATGAATGAGGATAATTGGTTTTATCTGATTTATTTTTTTCATTATTTTGAATATGACTTGCTCAGTCTCAACAGCACGTCTACTTTTCCACACACATCTAAGTTCTAACACACATCCCCTCTCGCTTTCTCTCTTTTCCATCTCTGCTTGAGGGGCTTTCTTAAAGGAGCTGCACCATTTTACAACAATTGCAGCTACATTTTCATATTAAGAATGTTTTGTCTGTTTATAAGCAAACTACCGCGGATCAATTTAAGTTCCGTGCCCCGCTGAAAGTCTCATGCGCTTATCATTACACTATCAAATCTATAATTAACCGTGACAAATAGGGTATAAGATATATAAACGACCATAAACTCACGCTATTGTATTATCATATATGTTTGGTAATGGCTCACTGCGTCATGGAAGCAGTTAAGCTGTCGCATCAAAAAAATAGTAGTGGCAGAACTCCCAAGTGACACCTTGTGGTTGTTTGTGTCAACTGCAGTTTGTGCCATTTCTGCTGAGAAAATGGGGTGCGTGATTCATGAAGTATGTGTGTGTGTGTGTATGTGTATGAAAGAGAGATGTGGGCCTAGAGGTGTATGGCATCACCAATTGCATACCAAATATTGATATTAGTAGATTCAGTAAATATACCAAAAATAATCCTGCTAACTAAACTGCTCCTCACGGCTGCTTGTGATTGGACAGGCTGTCTCCATCAGATGGCGACTCATTGGGCAGTGAAGCGTCTAGTGGGCGGGACTCTGGTGAGGAAAGCACTCGCCCTGCTGCCACACCCAACGAGGGAAAACAACATCGGAGAAGCAAGCACTGTAGGATCACACACACACACACACACACACTCAAGCACTGTAGGATCACACACACACACACACACACACACACACACACACATACACACAGCACACACACACACACACACTCAAGCACTGTAGGATCACACACACACACACACACACACACACACACACTCACATACACACACACACACACACACTCAAGCACACAGGATCACACACACACACACACACACACACACACTCAAGCACTGTAGGATCACACACACACACACACACACATACACACACATACACACACACACACACACACACACACAAGCACTGTAGGACACACACACACAGACACACACACACACACACACACTCAAGCACTGTAGGATCACACATACACACACACACACACACACTCAAGCACTGTAGGATCACACACACACACACACACACACACACAAACACACTCAAGCACTGTAAGAGCGCACACACACACACACACACTCACACACACACTCAAGCACTGTAAGATCACACACACAACACACACACACTCACACACACACACCCAAGCACTGTAAGATCACACACTCACACACCCAAGCACTGTAAGATCCACTACAACACACACACACACTCACACTCACACACACACACACACAAGCACTGTAAGATCACACACACAACACACACACACACACACACACACACACTCACTCCAACACACTCACACACTCAAGCACTGTAAGATCACTCCAGCACACTCACACACTCAAGCACTGTAAGATCACTACAACACACTCACACAGTCAAGCACTGTAAGATCACTCCAACACACTCACACACTCAAGCACTGTAAGATCACTCCAACACACTCACACACTCAAGCACTGTAAGATCATAACACAGGCACACTCAAGCATTGTAAGATTGCAACACACTCACAGCACTGTAATTCACTCCAACAACTCACAAGCACTGATCACTACAGACCTCACTCAAAATCACCACTCAAGCACTGTAAGATCACCACACACACACTCAAGCACTGTAAGATCACTCCAACACACTCACACACTCAAGCACTGTAAGATCACTCCAACACACTCACACACTCAAGCACTGTAAGATCACTCCAACACACTCACAGAGTCTCCTGATTCTTCTCACTGACACTCATGACGCTTCCTTTGTTCTCCCCTCTCCTCTTTCCTTTTCTCACTGTTGTCGTGCAGCAAAGAGCAAGTTAGGTAAGATCATTTCTTCATTTTTTTACCTTAAAACAAAGTTTTCAGATCATGTTGATGGCACGCAAACTCTCAATAGGACGAATAGCACTTCGGCCGCACTCTGAGCAGGCCTTGTCACTTTTAAACCAGCCATAGGAAGTTGCTGTTCAGGTAGGAACACGGCGTTGGTAATCTGTGACCTTTGACCTTTGTCCACTGCAGCAGCGGGGGGCAGTGGAGCAGACGAGCAACTCTCCTCATCGTCCATCTTCGATCATGTGGACCGCATGTCACGCGGCTCGTCAGACGGAACGCGTCGCATCTCAAACAAGATCCAGCTGATCGCCATGCAGCCTGTGCCCAGCCCCCCCCACCGCCACCGCACCACGAGCACGCACACACACACACACACACGTACACACTCACAGAGAGGGGCCCGGATGGCACTCAGGTTAACACTGAGGTAGGACATCTCTCTCTCCCCTCTTTCTCTCTCTCTCCCTCTATCTCTCTCTCTCTCTCTCTCTACATGTATGTACATGTGTGTATTTCTGTATGTGTGTGACTGTGTGTATTTCTGCATGTGTGTAACTGTGTGTATTTATGCATGTGTGTGACTGTGTGTATTTTTAAATGTGTGTACATGTGTGTATTTATGCATGTGTGTGACTGTGTGTATTTCTGCATGTGTGTACATGTGTGTATTTATGCATATGTGTGACTGTGTGTATTTATGCATGTGTGTGACTGTGTATTTGTGCATGTGTGTGAAATTGTGTATTTCTACATGTGTGTACATGTGTGTATTTCTGCATGTGTGTGACTGTGTGTATTTCTGCATGTGTGTGACTGTGTGTATTTCTGCATGTGTGTGACTGTGTATTTTGCATGTGTACATGTGTGTATTTATGCATAGACTGTGTGTATTTATGCATGTGTGTGACTGTGTATTTCTGCATGTGTGTGACTGTGTGTATTTCTGCATGTGTGTGACTGTGTGTATTTGTGCATGTGTGTGAAATTGTGTATTTCTACATGTGTGTACATGTGTGTATTTCTGCATGTGTGTACATGTGTGTATTTCTGCATGTGTGTGACTGTGTGTATTTTTACATGTGTGTACATGTGTGTATTTGTGCATGTGTGTGACTGTGTGTATTTATGCATGTGTGTGACTGTGTGTATTTCTGCATGTGTGTACATGTGTGTATTTATGCATATGTGTGACTGTGTGTATTTGTGCATGTGTGTGAAATTGTGTATTTTACATGTGTGTACATGTGTGTATTTCTGCATGTGTGTGACTGTGTGTATTTCTGCATGTGTGTGACTGTGTGTATTTTTACATGTGTGTACATGTGTGTATTTATGCATGTGTGTGACTGTGTGTATTTCTTTTGCATGTGTGTACATGTGTGTATTTATGCATATGTGTGACTGTGTGTATTTATGCATGTGTGTGACTGTGCATTTGTGCATGTGTGTAAACGTGTGTATTTCTGCATGTGTACGGGTGTGATCTGTATTTTTACATGTGTACATGTGTGTATTTTTGCATGTGTGTGGATGTGTGTATTTTATGTGACTGTGTGTACATGTGTATTTTACATTTTGTGTACATGTGTGTATTTCTGCATGTGTGACTGTGTGTATTTATGCATGTGTGTGACTGTGTGTATTTACATGTGTGTGACTGTGTGTATTTCTGCATGTGTGTGACTGTGTATTTCTGCATGTGTGTAACTGTGTATTTATGCATGTGTGTGACTGTGTGTATTTCTGCATGTGTGTACATGTGTGTATTTATGCATGTGTGTGACTGTGTATTTCTGCATGTGTGTACATGTGTGTATTTCTGCATGTGTGTGACTGTGTGTATTTCTGCATGTGTGTGCATGTGTGTATTTCTGCATGTGTGTGACTGTGTGTATTTGTGCATGTGTGTGACTGTGTGTATTTCTGCATGTGTGACTGTGTGTATTTCTGCATGTGTGTGACTGTGTGTATTTCTGCATGTGTGTGACTGTGTGTATTTCTGCACGTGTGTGACTGTGTGTTTCTGCATGTGTGTGTTGGTGCAGATCGCTGTGGCTCTGCGGCACAAGTCGGAGATCGAGCGTCACAGGAACAAGATCCGTCTGCGGGCGAAGAGGAGAGGTCAGCACGAGTTCCCCTCGATGGAGGACATCATGGCGGCGTTCGGAGACAGCGCCGAGCAGCAGCGTGTGTGTCGGCAGATCCACAAGATCCTGCACCCTGACACACACTCCTCCTACCACTCACACACTCCCAGTGCAGAGAGTCAGCGCAGGAGGTATGAGTGCAGACACACACACACACACACACACACACACACACACACACACACACACACGAGTAGCATCAAGAGTAGCTTCCATCAGCTGAGAATTATTTCCCATCTCAAACCCTCTTTGTCTCCCAAGGACTTAGAAACAGTAATTCATGCATTTGTTACATCCCGTTAGATTATTGCAACTCCCCTATCTTGGTCTCCCCAGTCCCAACTTTTCGCCTGCAATTAGTACAAAATGCAGCTGCTAGGTTGCTTACTGGCACCAAGAAATACCAACACATCACCCCTGGACTGGCCTCCCTTTACACTGGCTCCCCATTAGCTTTAGGGTCCACTTCAAAGTCCTTCTGATTGTTTATAAGGCACTGCATGGGCTGGCTCCCCCATATATTTCCAGACCTCCTCCATCCCCTCAGCATCCAGGTCCCTTAGATCTGCCGACAAGGGTCTTCTCTCTGTGGTTCAAGACCACCAAGCAAAGAGGCTTATAGAGCTTTTATGCGTAGCAGCCCCACGCCTGTGGAATTGTCTGCCCCAGATGTTAGACTGTCTCCCTCCATCACCACTTTTAAATCAAGACTAAAGACCCACCTTTACCATTGGCCTTCCCTGCTTCCCTAGCTGTCCTCTCTCTCCCTCTCTTCTTCATATTCAAGTGTCTTCTGTACTGTTGCTATTTATTTTGTTTAGGGGCTGCTCCATTTGTCTATTGTATTTTGTATTTGTCTTGCTTACTTTCTCTTGTGCTTGCCTTTTATATTTTGGTTTGTTCTGATTTGCTTTTATTTTCTAATTTTAGCCATATCCAGCACTTTGGTCAGTGGAAACTGTTTTAAATGTGCTCTATAAATTAAATGTACTTACTTACTTACACACACACACACACACACACACACACACACTCACCCTCCTACCACTCACACACTCCCAGTGCAGAGAGTCAGCGCAGGAGGTATGAGTGCAGACACACACACTTACACACACACTCTCACACTCTCACACACACACTCACTCACACCCCTCGCAGAACTCACACACACAGTACAGAGAGTCAGTGCAAGGTATGCCAGGTAAGAACACAAGTACTGACACACAAGGATTAAAGTTCTCCGTCGTACGACGGATTTCCGTCAATTTGATTTTAGAAATGTCATATTTGAGATCGATGCAGATCTGATGAGAAAAAAATAGGGGGGGGTCTATCACCTTTTCTTTTCCTTTTTTTAAGGCAACTACAAATATTAGGTCCGATGAATGAATGTGTGTGATGGTAAATGTTTAACCCTTTAGCCGCCAGGGTTTAAAAAATATAAATTGGATTTTTACATCAAAATTTCTAAAGGCCATGGCTTGCAAGTGGTCAGAGATAAAGTCCTACTGTAAATGTGAAAATCACCGGCACGGCAACCACCGTGAATTATGCACATTTCAGTAAATACTAGATGTTGGAACATATTTGAGCAGTTTTACTTTCTTTTTGTGATTTCACCGACATAACAAATGAACAGAAAAACAGTCACATAAACCAACAATAGTAAACTATTACTATAATCACAAACCCTATGCTACTATACAATGAAGTAGCCTGGTCAACCAGTTCCATATCATGGTGACTGAAGTTCTTCAGAGCTCTATTTTTACAACCCCGTTGTCTATACCACGTCCATTACGGACACTATCATCACTACTGTCACTGGCACCTCCAGCTATGTTGGGCAGAGGGTCTAAATAAGCATGGTATGCTTAGTGGACACTGTCAAAAAGACGACCTCCATTCACAGAGCCCGTGACTATCAGTAAATAGGGACATCAATCATATTCTCCAAAAAAGGCAGATATTCTCCTTCAGAATCAGAATAGGTGAATAACAGACCCAAGACTTCATCACACGTGAATTTTTTTTCAACATTATTATTATAGTTATAATAATAAATATTATAATTTTTCTGCTTCAATTTGTGCAAAAAATCTAACTCGTGATTGTTTCAAAGCTAGGAGGAAATGCACGCCGATGTTTGAATGATAAAATGCACCACTTCTTTTCCCCCAAAATGTCCCTCACCTTCTTGTATGCTATATTGCACAATACTGAATGCTCAGGTAAATACTAAGTAGTAAACAAACTGTAAAATTATTACTAATAAAATGGCAGAAACAAACCAAATGCATAGCGGTAGGCGCCTTTTGCTGTAGAGATTTTTCCATTTACTACATACAGTAGGCACTCTGATTCCATGTATGGGGGTACATATATATTATTCAGATGACACAAACACAAGTAGACAAGACCTGTTTAGTTCAAAAAGCTCACTTGCCATGGCAAGGCACAGATCAGGAGTGAGATGTCTAGACAAGACAAGAGACAATGTTAGTATTTGTTTTCTTTTTTGTTGTTTTGTTGATGCTTTTTGTTGTTGTTTTTTCTTAGCTGACAAATACACACACATCACAAGGACATGAACACACAAAAAAGAACACATATATGTCCTAAATGGTCAGGGAAATAGATAATCAACAGTGTAAATCATTACTAATAAATGGCTGACAATTTTTTTTTTAATGTAGCAGGCCTTTTGCTGCAGAGATAATGACTATCCATATCCATATATCCATACAGGGCCGCATTCCCATCATCTTGTGATAGACTATGCATGGCCTAATGGCTCTCCTGTCCCCTCTGTTCTGTTGCAGCAGCATGGCCAGATCTGCCTCGCGCTCGACGTCGAGTGGAGAGAATTTGCACAGCGTCAAAGTCGAAGTCTGCTTTATTGTCAATTTCTTCACATGTCAAGACATACAAAGAGATCGAAATTGCGTTTTCCTACTATCCCACGGTGGAGACAAGACATATTTTACCAATTAGGTCCACAGACAAACATAACATTCAAGCAAACAATATAAAAGTAAAAAAATAAGAAGGCACATACAATGAAGAAAGAAGAGCAGCAAAATTTGGTAGAAATTGTGCAATTGTGCATACAGTAGAGAAATAATATAATAGTGAAAAGTCAGGCCAATAAATGGCTGAGGTAGTTTTGTTTGACCTAAGTATGCAAGTGGGTATATAGTGGTGCAAGTTATGTAAGAGCAGCAGAAGTGTGTTCAGAAGTGTTCAGGATAACAGGACAACAAACAACAAGTTGTTGTACAAGTGTACAAGTGGAGTACAAGTGGAGTAGTGCAAGGCAGCCATTTTGGTCTAAAAGTCCAGGATGTTATGTAGCTGAGGGTGGAGGGGAGAGATGTTCAGATCCTAACAGCCTGGTGTATGGTTGCTGGTGAGTCTGGTGGTGTGGGACAAGAGGTTTGCACCTCTTCCCAGAGGGCAGTAGATCAAACAAATTGAGCTGGGGTGACTTGCACCACCACAATTTTGGTTGCCTTGCGGGTGAGGTGGGAGGTGTAAATGTCTTTCAGGTAGGGAGTGAAGCACCAATAATCCTTCCAGCTGTGTTCATTATGCGCGCTGCAGGCTTTCCTGTTGTATTCAGTGCAGCTTCCACTTCCACAGTACAGCTGGAGAGGATGCTCTCAATGGTGCTTGGACTAGGCCTACTGTCATTCGTTGCGACTCCCACATTGCCTGTCGTTCCCTAACTGTCCTGGGCACTTTGACCTCGTCTAACATACCCAGTGGCATTAGACAAAGGCTCCACCACGTTACTGTCGCGCGATTGCGGAGAGCACGTTCAGAAGAAGACGAAGCTAGCGCTACATGGAGCAGGCCTCCAGCCTCGTTCCACCACCCTGCTAATTTCGATGAACACTCGAACCGCATTGAAACATTATTCCCACCAGTGACATTGGGCAAGCGATTCCAGCGTTTGTGCTTGGAGTAAACTAAACTATGGAGTAAACTCTCACTTTGTCCAGCTGCATCATTGCAAGGCACGGACGCATCTGAAGCCTCACTAAGCGAATCACCGTCATTTCTGAAGGCAGATATTCCCCTTCAGAATCAGGGTCCATGAATAGAAGACCGCGCGTGCGGGTAAACTTTTGATGCCATTGAGCGATAATCTAATGCCATGCCTACTTCAAGCACGTTGACCAATACTCCACTCCCAGTAAGTGGCTCCACCGCACACTAAGCTCGTGTGCACACACTGATTCAATGCGCTGTAGCTGGAAAGTTTGTTTAAAGCATGACCTTTTCGGCTTCGGGGATGGCGGTATGACGCTTATCTGCCACCATCTAGTAGTTGGAGGTCGAGCGAAATATGACACCCTATTTGACTAAATTGGCGTTTTATTCAGTACCGCATCTTGTCGACAAAAAGTCGACCGTGGCGCCTAGAGGGTTAACTATATACCGACTTACGAAGATGATTAATTAACACGAAAACGTCCTCCCTGTAGCCTCGTTTTGGTGTTTATTTGGTGCTTTACTTTGCTGTTTGCATCTTTTGTACATTAAAAGCAATAGGTCGCGACGCAAAGTAGTGCTATCTCTATAGGTAGATATGAACAGCGTATGACTTATGGCCTGAAAAAAGTTCAGTCAAGCGATTTTTTTTTTTTTTCACTTTAATCCTGGACACACACACAAACACATACATTCCTCACAATATGCCCAACACAAAGTTAGGTGTAAATGCGTGCACGCGTGCACACACACACACACACACACACACATCCAACACAAAAGGTGCACGCACTACACCTGTCCAAACACACTAGCATTATAGCATGTACACGCATTAACACATTAGCATACACCTGTCCAAACACACTAGCATGTTAGCATGTACATGCACTAACACATTAGTGCATGTACTTGTCCAAACACACTAGCATGTTAGCATGTACACACACTAACACATTAGCATACACTTGTCCAAACACACTAGCATGTTAGCATGTACACACACTAACACATTAGCATACACTTGTCTAAACACAATAGCATGTTAGCATGTACACGCACTAACACATTAGCATACACCTGTCCAAACACACTAGCATGTTAGCATGTACACGCACTAACACATTAGCATACATCTGTTCACACACTAGCATGTTAGCATGTACACGCACTAACACATTAGCATACACCTGTCCAAACACACTAGCATGTTAGCATGTACACACACTAACACATTCACATACACTTACAGACATTAACACATTAGCATACACCTGATCAAACACACTAGCATGTTAGCATGTAAACATGCACACAAACACATCCAGTACAGAGATACTGTGAGTATGATGGAAATGGCACATACAATATGCGTCTGTATATACACACACACACACACACAGGCATTCAAACTCAACCCAAATGTAACCACTGTATTTTGGCAGTTCTCGGGGTAGGCGGTCTCCACGGCAGAGGCGGGGTCAACCTGTGATTGGCAGTCTGGACAAGGACCGCCTCATCACTGACAGGGACGCCACCTACAGGAAGTATCCTGGGGTCAACAATGTAGCCTATGTGGTGAGAGGCTGAACGCAAACAAATATGAGCACACACACACACACATACACACACTGAACAATGTAGCCTATGTGGTGAGAGGCTAAACGCAAACAAATATGAGCACACACACACATACACACACACACACACTCAACAATGTAGCCTATGTGGTGAGAGGCTGAACGCAAACAAACATATATATGAGCACACACACACACACACACACACACACACACACACTCTCACACCGTGTGTGTCTCTTATGTCCGGACCCTGAGCAGCTGGCTGCAGGCCCTCCTGGTGCTGGTTCCCCTCCGTGTGGCCCCGCCCCTGGCCCGCCCTCATACCAGCCTCCTCAGCCAACCATAGAGGCTAGTCATGAATGCTCTCCTATTGGACGGCCCAGCGTTTGCTCTGGTGTCTCCCTCCTCACAGGGAAGCCCGCCCCACTGGCGCTCACTAAGCGTTGCGGGGAGTGGCCAGTGGGAAGCATGGTAGTCCTGAGGGCCCGCCTCTCCATCCACCCGTCCAATCAGGCACTGGGGATCAGCGCCATCCAATAGTCCTTTCTCTGCGGTGAGTGGGGGGTGTGTTTCTGTGTGTGATGCTGTAGTCACCACATAAAGGTCTGTGTGTGTGTGTGTGCGTGCGTGTGTGTGTGTGTGTGTCTTGTATCGTGTGTGTGTCTTGTATCGTGTGTGTGTCTTGTATCGTGTGTGTGTGTGTGTATGTGTGTGTGTGTGCGTATGCGTGTGTGTGTGTGCGTATGTGTTTGTATGCGTGTGTGTGTGTGTGTGTGTGTGTGTGTGTGTGTGTTGTGTGTGTGTGAGTGTGTGCGTATGTGTGTGTGTGTGTCTTGTGCGTGTGTGTGTGTCGCGTGTGTGTGTGTGTGTGTGTGGTGTGTGTGTGTGTGCATATGTGTGTGTGTGTGCATATATGTGTGTGTGTGTGCGTATCGTGTGTGTGTGTATGTGTGTGTGTGTGTGTGTGTGTGTGTGTGTGTGTTGTATCGTGTGTGTGTGTGTGCGTATGCGTGTGTGTGTGCGTATGCGTGTGTGTGTGTGTGTGTGTTTGTGTGCGTGTATGTGTGTGTGTGTTTGTATGCGTTAATTAGCATTATGTGTGTGTGTGTGTGTTTGTAATGCGTATCGTGTGTGTGTGTGTCGCGTGTGTGTGTGTGTGTGTGTGTGTGTGTGCGTGTGTGTGTGTGTGTGTGTGTGTATGCGTGTGTGTGTATGCGTATCGTGTGTGTGTGTGTGCGTATCGTGTGTGTGTGTGTGTGTGTGTTTGTGTGCGTATGTGTGTGTGTATGTGTGTGTGTGTATGCGTATGTGTGTGTGTGTGTATGCGTATGCGTGTGTATGCGTATGTGTGTGTGTGTGTGCGTGTGTGTGTGTATGCGTATGCGTATGTGTGTGTATATGTGTATGCGTATCGTGTGTGTGTGTGTGTTTGTATGCGTGTGTGTGTATGTGTGTGTGTATGCGTATCGTGTGTGTGTGTATGCGTATGTGTGTGTGTGTGTTTGTATCGTGTGTGTGTGTATGTGTATGCGTATATGTGTATGCGTATGCGTGTGTATGCGTATGCGTGTGTATGCGTATGTGTGTGTGTATATGCATAGTGTGTGTATGCGTAGTATGTGTGTATGCGTATATATGTATGTATTTATATACATATGCGTATATGTGTATGTATGTTTGTGTGCGTGTGTGTGTGTATGTGTATGCGTATGCGTGTGTGTGTATGTGTGTGTGTATGCGTATGTGTGTGTGCATATGTGTGTGTGTGTCGTGTGTGTGTGTGTGTATGCGTATGTATTTATATACGTATGTATGTGTATGCGTATATGTGTGTGTGTGTATGTGTGTGTGTGTATGTATGTGTATGCGTATGTATGTGTATGCGTATGCGTGTGTATGCGTATGTGTGTGTGTGTATATGTGTGTGTATGCGTATATGTATATTTTGTGTATGCGTGCATGTGCGTGTGTGTTTGTGCGCGGTGTGCGCATAAGGTGCGTGTGTGCGCCGCATGTGCGTGTATGTGTGTGCAGGTTTGTCTCATGGGTGTGTGTGCGCATATGTGCGCGGTGTGCGTGCATATGTGTGTGTAGCGTATGTGTGTGCGTGTGTGTGTGTATGTGCGTAAAAGGTTTGTACGCGCAGTGCGTTTCTGCGCTGCATGTGTTTGTGTGCGGTGCGTGCGTGTGTGTGTGCATATGCATGTGTGTGTGTGTGTGCTTATGTGTGTTTTTGTGTGTGTGTGTGTGCAGGTGTGTTTGTCTTCATGCAGGTGTGTGCATATGTGTGTGTGTGTGTGTGTGTTTGTATGCAGTGTGTGTGTGTGCGTAGTGTTTGTGTGTGTGTAAAAGCGTGTGCATTCTCTTCTTCTTCATGTATATTCATCCTCCTAATTGAATGCATGTAAACATATAGAGATGACATCACAGTAGGGGTGGGCGATATGGACAAAAAATAATATCTCGATATTTTTTGTGATTTTGACGATAACGATAATTAGTCGATCCTTTAAAAAAAATTGTAGAAGTCTGAATTACTTTACAGCTCATTATTTATGAATAGCATCAATACAATAATAACCAATAACCTATTCTGTGACTTTTAGCTACATTAAAGAAGATGACTAGGCCTAACATTTCCCAAGAGAAAGTCTGAAGCTGAATTTCCTTTCAAAAACCTTTACTTATGATTCACTGTAAAACTAAGCAACAGAGTACATCTAGTTATTTCCTTCGATGTTTAAGAGAAATCATGTAGGCTAGCATTCCAAGTTACAGAATAGAAACTAATGCGTTAGCTTATGGCTAATGTATATGAGAAATCCCATAGAGATGCTAACGGTTAGCATAATCGATACATTAGATATTTAGAGCCGACTTCAGTCCATTTACAAAAAGGGTTACATGAGAAGAGTTCTTTGTTTACAACTGACTATTAAAATACTCAAAGGCAAATGTTTCTCTCCATATAATAATACCATGTAGGAAAAAATGTGACTGTCTCATTAATAACGCGGAACAGAAGTAGCTGCATAAAATCACAAGTAGGCTACATCTGATCTCGCTACACAAAATAAACATTAGGGCCTGGGCGTGTGACAACATGGACCCACTAGCTTATCATGTGACACTTGCTCTGCTGCAAAGGGGCTTCTCTTGCATACACCTCCTGTATTTAGTGAATGTATGGGGTTTCAATGCATGATTTTGAGTGTTTTTTCCCCATAAGTAATTTAAATACTCGATAATGTAAATTTTCACATCGTTAAAACAACAATCACAATATTATCGCAGACGATATATATCGCCCACCCCTACATCACAGTGGGTCATTAATTGGGCAGAAATACCAGTCGGACCTGTTTAGGAGGGACGTTAATTCAAGGCTGTTTAGATTCCAAGAGTAGGTGTTAGATAGGACTATTAGTGTCTGGCTGTTTAGATTCCAAGAGTAGGTGTTAGATAGGACTATTAGTGTCTGGCTGTTTAGATTCCAAGAGTAGGTGTTTCTGAATAGGACTATTAGTGTCTGGCTGTTTAGATTCCAAGAGTAGGTGTTAGATAGGACTATTAGTGTCTGGCTGTTTAGATTCCAAGAGTAGGTGTTTCTGAATAGGACTATTAGTGTCTGGCTGTTTAGATTCCAAGAGTAGGTGTTTCTGAATAGGACTATTAGTGTCTGGCTGTTTAGATTCCAAGAGTAGGTGTTTCTGAATAGGACTATTAGCGTCTGGCTATTTAGATTCCAAGAGTAGGTGTTTCTGAATAGGACTTAGAGTCAGTCAAGGTTAGTCTGTCCTGATCTTCTGTCTCTCGTTTTGCTTACTCTCTCTCTCTCTCTCTCTCTATTCTTGTAGAGGTATGCAGAGCTGGGCATGTCCCCTACCTCTGTGCAGGGGCTACTGCAGAGGTGAGTGATGCTGCTGGTGCATCAGGGTGGGCTTGTTTGGAGGGAGAGTGGGTACATGTGTCTAAAATGATTTGTAAAATGCATTGTGTGCGTGTGTGTGTATGTGTGTGCGTGCGTGTGTGTGTGTGTGTGCGTGTGCGTGTGTGTGTGTGCGTGCATGCCGTGTGTGTGTGTATGTGTGTGTTCAGAGAGGCGCTAGGTTCAGGCTACCTGCCATCGGACGTGTACTCCAGTGGGGGTCAATATGGAGATGAGCCATCCTGCTCTCATAGACCCCCACCTGTAGGGGGCAGCACAGGTAATGCTTCTTTCCGTCTCTTTCTTGCTCTCTCTCTCTCTCTCTCTCTCATGCATGCGCACACACACACACACACACCGAAGATATTTGTCAGATATGTTTTGGCCGTCATGTGTGAATATGGTGAAACATACTGATTACCTAATTTGCCTCTAAGCATGACTCTCTAACATGACTCTCTAACAAGGCATGACTCTCTAACAAGGCATGACTCTCTAACATGACTCTCTAACACAGGGGTGGGCAACTAATTTCCCCAAGGGGCCACATGACAAACTGGGACTGTTGAGGAGGGCCGGACCAAAAATACCGAACTCAAGTCTGAACTCAATTCTGTCCAATTCTATTCTGTTCTTGTATAACATTAAGTAAATCATATGGTTTTGTTTACTACTCGTAAGAACAGATGAAAATGTGAGGGAGACAAAGGAAAAACAGCAATAGGCTATTTAATCTATGTCCAGTATTTAATCCTTATTCTCGAAAATTATTTTTTGACATTGACATTTTTTTTTTTCAGCTTTCAAAGACTGATATAAAAAAGTACTACAATATCTATATAATTAGGCTAGGCCATGAAAATGTGAAGGAGTCAGTACAACCATAGGCATGTGCCACCATTTCATCAACACTCAGCAGTATTTTATCATTAAATCATTACCATCATTAAATTAACTCTATGCAGAATTAGACTATGAAAATGTGGAGCAGACAATAGTAGGCTGTCATTAGTTAATCAACATGCACAAAGAAAACTATTTTAAATGTAGGCTATGTTTTTGCTTTAACTTTATGCACCAAACTGTGATTGGTCAACTCGCCCTGTGTGTTGAGCCGGCTGCTTCAAGCAACCTGTGGGTAGTAGCATCATACTAGTTCGCCAACATAAGCTTTGCAAATAAACTCAGACATATTTTGGTTACAATGACGGGGTTATCCGAATGTAAATTATCTATCTGCCAGTAACGTTTTGAAATTAACACTTTGTATCGCCAACAAACAGCAGGAGTTCGTTCTGACAACCTTTGCGGTGGTGACGCACACACAAGACACACAAAACTTTGAAAGGTTTACGCCGACTTAAAGGCAACTGCATTGTGTCGACGCAGAAGCATAAATTCTATTCACCAGCACATCAGTGAGGATGTTTACATCGTATGCATCCACACACAAATGTATGGGCGTACAAATAGCAGTCGCTTTCAAAATAAAAACAACAATATTGATTTGCGTGCATTATCTCTATGCTAGGCTCTTGACTATTTGTTCTTTCACGGACCTTACGCGGGCTGGTCAGGGAAAGCCCACGGGCCGGATGTGGCCCGCGGGCACTATGTTGCCCATGTATGCTCTAACATGACTCTCTAACATGACTCTATAACAAGGCATGACTCTCTAACATGACTCTAACATGACTCTCTAACAAGGCATGACTCTCTAACATGACTCTCTAACAAGGCATGACTCTCTAACATGACTCTCTAACAAGGCATGACTCTCTAACAAGGCATGACTCTCTAACAAAACATGACTCTCTAACATGACTCTCTAACAAGGCATGACTCTCTAACATGACTCTCTAACAAGGCATGACTCTCTAACATGCCTCTCTAACAAGGCATGACTCTCTAACATGACTCTCTAACAAGGCATGACTCTCTAACAAGGCATGACTCTCTAACAAAACATGACTCTCTAACATGACTCTCTAACAAGGCATGACTCTCTAACAAGGCATGACAGTCTCTACTAAGGAATGAGTGTCCTATCTACTTTCACATGTGTACTTACATAGGGGCGTTTAATGCATACTCTAATGTGTGTGTGTGTGTGTGTGTGTGTGTGTTCAAGTTCAAGTTAAAGTTTCACTTTATTTATCCTTAGAAAAGGAAATTTAGTGTGCAGCAGGGTGTCTAAAACACATAAAAGCACCGGCAGATGGCAACAACATTGTGTGTGTGTGCGCACGCGCGCGCGTGTGTACAGGTGCCCAACTCCAGCAGCTGACACAGGTGGGTTTGTCCAGCCGTATGGGTGTGTACGGTGTTGGCCGCAGTGTGTCCGGCCCCTCTGGCTGCAGCTGGCTCCAGTACCGTTCAGACGATGAGGAACCCAGGTCTGGATCGGACAGAGACAACGTGAGTTGTCACACACACACACACACATACACACACACACACAACCTCACACACACACACTCAAACAAACACACACACACACACCACCTCACACACACATACACACACACACTCAAACAAACACACACACACACACACACTCACACACACACACACACACACACACACACACACATGCCCAAGTCCACCCCTGTCCTGACCCTTGTCCTGGTTCTCTCCTCAGATGCTGTCCTACTCAGCCGAGTACTCATCCTCTCCCCTGTTCCAGATGCCCCGCACGGCGCTCACCGACCCATCGGCCCCCAACACCCACCTACTCCCCCCCTGCCCCTCCAGACGGCCCTCCGCCTGCCCCCCCCTCACAGTCCTCTGCCTCCCTCATCAAAGCCATCAGGGAGGAGCTGCAGAGACTCAGCCAGAAGCAACCGCCTGTGGCAGCCTATCACAGCTAACGCACACACACTCACACACACACACACACTAACCCCTGTGGCCAGAAGCAACCGCCTGTGGCAGCCTATCACAGCTAACGCACAGGACACACACACACAAACATACAAACACACACACTTTCAAACACACACACATTCAAACATAGACGCACACATTCACAAACTCACAACGATCCCTGGCACGAACCCACAGCACACTCACACTTGCACTTATTCATCCGTATATTCCATTACATTACATTACATTTGGCTGACGCATTTTTAACCAAAGCGACTAACAACATGGTAACAGTTAAGTTTTAAAGTATTTCTCTCAACAATTTTAGGACAATTTAAAAACGGTACAGTACAGTAAGAATAAGTGCATAAGTGAGTGCTGTTTTTAACAGTTACTTGTCAGTTTAAGAATGCTGGTGAGTGGTAGGATCAGCAAGACTTGTTGTAAGTGTTGCTATGAGAGGAGATGTTCTCTAAAGAGCTGGGTCTTCAGGAGTTTTTTGAAAATGGAGAGGGATGTCCCTGCCCTTGTAGGAACTGGCAGTGTTCCACCGAGGAACAACAGATGAGAAAAGTTTGGATTGGCCTGAGCGCATCGGGTGGTAGAGCTAGACGCCGCTCGGCCTGAGGGAGAGCAGCGGTCTGGAGGTAGCGTATGTCTGTATGAGGGCATTCAAGCAGGCGGGAGCAGAACCGAGACTACTTTGTAGGCAAGCGTTAGAGCCTTGAACTTGATGCGGGCCGCTATAGGTAGCCAGTGTAGCTGGATGAGCAGTGGGGTAACGTGCCTTTTTTGGTTGGTTATAGACCAGGCACGCCGCCGCGTTCTGGATCATCTGAAGTCGAGTCGTGAGATGTCGAGTCGTGAGATGACTATTGCCTGAACCAGAAGTTGGGTAGCATCTTGTGTCAAGTAAGTCCTGATTTTCCGTGATGTTGTAGAGTGCGAAACGGCATGCCCGGGCTTAATTGAGGCAACATGATCTGAGAAGTTTAGTTGGTTGTCGAGAACAACTCCTAGATTTCTTGCAGTCCTGGTAGGTGAAACAGACAGGGAGTCAAATTTGATGTTGATGTCGTGGTGTATGGTAGGTTTAGCTGGGAGGACCAGCAGTTCAGTCTTTGAGAGGTTCAGCTGGAGGTGGTGTGCCTTCATCCATCTAGATGTCTGAGGCAATCTGAGATCCGTGCTGAAACCAAGGGGTCATCAGGTGGAAAGGACAGATAGAGCTGTGTGTCGTCTGCATAGCAGTGGTATGAGAAGCCATGCGAACGGATAAGTCAAGCAGAATGAGTACTGATGACCGAGCTTCTGTTACAGACAGCAGAGCCGTTTCGGTAGAGTGGCCGCTTTTGAACCCAGACTGATTTGGATCCAGAAGGTTGTTCTGTGAAAGGAAGTCAGAGACCTGTTTGGAGACTGCTCGTTCAATGCCGTACATCCCATGTGCACTAACAATTAAACAGTTGCACTAGCATACGTACTAAAAGCCCTTAATGCATGTGAACTTGCATACTAACCCATCTATCACACTAACCCACACTTCTACATAGGGCTGCAACAATTAATCGATTAAACAATTAGTTTCAACTATTAAATTAATCAGCAACTATTTTGGTAATAGAAAAATACCTACAAATGTTTTGATTGCAGCTTCTTAAACGTTAATAGTTTCAGCTTTACTTGATCCTATATGTAAATATCTTCAGTGTGTGGACAAAACAGGTAATTTGAGGACGTCATTTTGGGCTTTTGGAAACACTGATAGACATTTCTTCACTTCACATCAAACAACTAATCGACTTAACTGAGATAATCAACAGATGAGTTTGAGCTCTACATCATCAAGGGTTTTGATAATTTGTATGCCCATCTAAATCTACTAACCTATCCACCTATTTTATATATCACCTAAATCTACTAGCCTATCCTCTTATTTTATATATCATCTAAATCTATTAACCTATCCTCTTATTTTATATATCATCTAAATCTACTAACCTATCCTCTTATTTTATATCATCTAAATCTACATACTAACCTATCCTCTTATTTTATATATCATCTAAATCTACATACTAATCTATCCTCTTATTTCTATCATCTTCATATACAGTCATCAGAGCTTAGTTACTACCCTACAAATCAAAATAGACCTTGAGCTCCATGCTGATGCAAAATATACATTGAGCACCATGTTGATGCAAAGCATGCATGGTCCCATTCAGTAGATGTGTAACTCCAACAAGCCCCCCATCAGACACACAGCACTAACCTGCACATTAACCTGCACACTTTTTTGTCTGTATAGTGCTCTAATACTGTAGCTCAGTACTCACATGCTAATGTACCAACACTGGCTTTCCATGCACATAGTCTCCTGTCCAACGCACACACACACACACCATCATGTACATAGTCTCCTGTCCAACACACACACCACCATGCACATAGTCTCCTGTCCAACACACACACACACCATCATGCACATAGTCTCCTGTCCAACACACACACACACACACACCATCCTGTCCAACACACACACACACAACATCATGCATATAGTCTCCTGTCCAACACACACACACACCATCATGCACATAGTCTCCTGTCCAACACACACACACACCATCATGCACATAGTCTCCTGTCCAACACACACACACACACACCACCATTTCTCTGATCCTCATACTGTTCTCAAAGAATCTGGACACCCATCTACATAAACACACACACACACATACAAGAATCTGGACACCCATCTATACAAACAATACAAGACACATACACAAAATAATCTGGACACCCACCTACACAAACACACACACATAAAAGAATCTGGACACCCATCTACACAAACACACAAACACAAAATAATCTGGACACCCATCTACACAAACACACACACACACATACAAGAATCTGGACACCCATCTACACAAACATACACTCACACATACAAGAATCTGGACACCCATCTATACAAACAATACAAGACACAAACACAAAATAATCTGGACACCCATCTATACAAACATACACTCACACATACAAGAATCTGGACACCCATCTATACAAACAATACAAGACACAAACACAAAATAAGCTGGACACCCATCTATACAAACAATACAGCACACACACATACAAGGTTTCCTTTCACTCTGCTTAACACTCAAACATGTAGGCAAACACACACACGCACCGTCACCAAACACCCTGTTCGTCTTATTGGTTCTTTAGCGCTGACCTCTACGTAACCATAGTGCTGTGGTTGCCTTGGAAACCAGTGGCTGTACTGTAGTTCCATCACGCTGACTCAGCAGGAATCTCATCCTGTTTGGACCCACTGTCCACCTGACCCCTGGCCCCTTGAGCTCTGGCCTCCTGGCCCACTGTCCTCCTGACCCCTGAGCTCTGGCCTCCTGGCCCACTGTCCACCTGACCCCTGGCCCACTGTCCACCTGACCCACTGTCCTCCTGACCCCTGAGCTCTGGCCTCCTGACCCACTGTCCTCCTGACCCCTGGCCTCCTGACCCACTGTCCACCTGACCCACTGTCCACCTGACCCCTGGCCCCTTGAGCTCTGGCCTCCTGGCCCACTGTCCACCTGACCCCTGAGCTCTGGCCCACTGTCCACCTGAGCTCTGGCCTCCTGGCCCACTGTCCACCTGACCCACTGTCCACCTGACCCCTGAGCTCTGGCCTCCTGGCCCACTGTCCACCTGACCCCTGGCCCACTGTCCACCTGACCCACTGTCCACCTGACCCCTGAGCTCTGGCCTCCTGGCCCACTGTCCACCTGACCCCTGGCCCACTGTCCACCTGGCCCACTGTCCACCTGACCCCTGAGCTCTGGCCTCCTGGCCCACTGTCCACCTGACCCACTGTCCACCTGACCCCCTGGTGCTAACATTCCTCCCCCATGTCCTCTCCTCCATGATGTCACATGACTGCCTTCAGCTGGTACCGAAGTCACAGCACTGTTTCCTGGTTCAAAGGTCATCCAGTCCGCGGGCTTGATGTGGAATCCACTCTCCAGATATGTCACCCCTACTCTGTACCTTATACACACATGCCAATACAAAACAAACTACCCACGTGTACACTACACACATTAACGCAACACACAAGAGATGAGTCCGCTAAACTCTACCTCATACACACATGCCAATACAAAACAAACTACCCACGTAGTGTACACTACACATTAACTAACACACAAGAGATGAGTCCGCTAAACTCTACATCATACACACATGCCAATACAAAACAAACTACCCACGTGTACACTACACACATTAACGCAAAACACACAAGAGATGAGTCCTTCAAACTCTACATCATACACACATGCCAATACAAAACAAACAACCCGATGTACACTAATAACATTAACGCGAACACACAAGAGATGAGTCCACAAACTCTACATCATACAATAATATCCCAATACAAAACAAACTACCCACGGTACACTACACACATTAACGCTAACACACAAGAGATGAGTCCAAACTCTACATCATGGGGCTAACACATGCCAATACAAAACAAACTACCCACTTGTACACTACACACATTAATCCATTACAAGAGATGAGTCCGGCTAAACTCTACATCATACACACACATGCCAATACAAAACAAACTACCCACGTGTACACTACACACATTAACGCAACACACAAGAGATGAGTCCGCTAAACTCTACATCATACACACATGCCAATACAAAACAAACTACCCACGTGTACACTACACACATTAACGCAACACACAAGAGATGAGTCCGCTAAACTCTACATCATACACACATGCCAATACAAAACAAACTACCCACGTGTACACTACACACATTAACGCAACACACAAGAGATGAGTCCGCTAAACTCTACATCATACACACATGCCAATACAAAACAAACTACCCACGTGTACACTACACACATTAACGCAACACACAAGAGATGAGTCCGCTAAACTCTACATCATACACATGCCAATACAAAACAAACTACCCACGTGTACACTACACACATTAACGCAACACACAAGAGATGAGTCCGCTAAACTCTACATCATACACACATGCCAATACAAAACAAACTACCCACGTGTAGAGATGAGTCCGCTTAAACTTACATCATACACACATGCCAATACAAACAAACAACCCTAATGCAGGCTACCGCAATACATTAACGCGAACACACAAGAGAGATGACGTTGTCTACTATACACATGCCAATACAAAAAAGAAGTGTTACACACATTAACCCTTTACCTAGAGATGACAACCTCATCACACATGCCAATACAAAACAAACTACCCACCCAACACTACACACATTAACGCAACACACAAGAGATGGAGTCCCTAAACTCTATGAATACACACATGAATACAAAACAAACAACTCCATCGTGTACTACACACATTAATTAACACACAAGAGATGAGTCCGCTAAACTCTACATCATACACACATGCCAATACAAAACAAACTACACCGTGTACACTACACACATTAACGCGAACACACAAGAGATGAGTCCGCTAAACTCTACATCATACACACATCCCAATACAAAACAAACAACCCACGTACACCTGCTACACACATTACTTAACACACAAGAGATGATAACTTAACACCCAGGGCTGACCAGAAAAGCCCTGTCCACACACGAGGACACATAAACTTGGGATCCTACATCACACACATGCCAATACAAAACCTTAAAAACTGAAGAGATGGTGCCCTACATCTACACACATTACAAAACAAATGTATGAACATCACAGCTGGAGTCCGCTAAACTCTACATCATACACACATGCCAATACAAAACAAACAACCCACGTGTACACTACACACATTAACGCAACACACAAGAGATGACGCTGTTCACGTCATGGGCCCAAAAGAAGTGTTGGAACCCTTTACCTAAGAGACAACTGCTATCAGTGGATGTTAAAAACAAACCAAATCCACCAAAACGACAGATACAAAGACATACAAAAAAGTAATTCTATGAATACAGACTGAATTAACAATCGAGGGGGCTGGATCTCCTTCCACGCGTATGGACACAGATCTTGTGTGTGGGACCTTATTTCAGGAGTGGTTTCTGATCGGCGGGTGCCCTACTGCGCCCTTGGCTCAAGCAAATGTATGAACATCACAGCTGGGCTTTCCTTCTAAGTTGGAGTTGCAATTTTGGACAAACCTGCCGATTTCCCCTGAGGCCGAACTTTTTCCCTCGGGCTCCACGCCAGATGCTTCATCTCCCGTGGCAACCAGACTCTTCTCCATCAGCAGCCCCATGGCTTGTAGCTGACTTCCCATAGCTGTGTGTGCTTGTTCTGTGTGTGTGCTTGTTTCAGTTGGTTTTCCTCTTCAGAGAGTACGTTGTAGGAACGTTGGAGGATATTCTTCAGCTGGATCATCCGTTTAGTTTCCCTTCAGTTGTACTGTCCAGTGGACACGTCCATTGAAAAGAGCGGCATTTCATTTTGCACATTAGTTTGTCTTTTGCACATTGACATGGTGGTAAAGGTGAATTTTATTCACTGCTAAAAGGGGAATGTGTGAAAATGTTGTAAAAGATAGAGATATGAATATATATATATATATATATAATTACATATTGATTATTTGAAGAAAAAAAGGATATTTATAAATATAAATGTTTGACATATAGATGTTTATGTACCCCATGAGCACAATTATAGTATAGGGAAGCCCCATATAGTATTGAAATACACTATTGAAATTGAAATTTATTTTTTAGTGTTCTAAAAATATAATGGATATTTTATTTTAATTTATCTCAATGAGAAAGACCAAACCACTGTTGAGGTGCAGTGACTGTCTCACGAGTCCTGCTGTCAGTGTCGATACCATGAGTGTCTCCATCTGTGAGAGCTATCTCAGCCAATCAGTGGAAAGTGTTAGACTGTGTGAGCCAGTGAGAACAGAGATGGTGAGCTCTCTCAGCCAATCAGTGGAAAGTGTTGGACTGTGTGAGCCAATGAGAACAGAGATGGTGAGCGCTCGCTAAAGCAGCACTGAGGGGTGAGGAGTGGCACTTCTAATGCCTGTCTGGGCCACTCCGAGGGCAAAAGTCAGTTCTCCATGGTTTCTGAAACAGGCTTGCTGTTCTATGTTGGAGTTTTACCTTGTTGATCCTTTTACTCATGGGTTAGACCCTCATGTGTCCTAGGAGTATACAGAGGGGTTCAAATAGCTGCTTATTCGCTGCTGTAGCATTAGTGATCTGTTTAAAGGCTGCTGTAGCGTTTTATGAAAGTTTCAAAGAGAAGAGAAGAAAGAATTAGCCTTTTTTGTTCTGCTACTTCTGTTACCTCATCTCTTTCTCTCTTTCTTTCTTTAATGTCCCCTTTCCTCCTCTCTGTCTCTCTCTTTCTTTGAGATGGTTTCCTTGGTAACAAACTGAAGTTATTGCTTTCTCATTTCCTGTTTCCCTCCTGTTTTGCTAACTAGCCTCAGCTAGCCCCACCTTTCAAATATTAAGAAAATAAATTAAGTGATTTAAAGAAAAATACTTTTATGACTTTTCTAGAAGTCTGTGCCCCGCTAGTCGCATGTGGAATGCCCCCGCCATCGATCCTCATTTTTGTTCGTTTTTGTTCGTGTGATATTGTTGTCGATGGGCATGCTGATAGATAATGCTTTATATAGGAATGTGTTTAAAACACATGCTAACCAAGCTTGGTAGAGTTTTGTTGCACATGAGTGAAAAATGTCATGGTGTATCAGTCCTGGATTGTACCAGGGTCTTAAAAAAGCACAGTATATACCATTCCCAATCATTTGCAAATACAACAAATGTCCAATATCATTTTTACACCTGAATAATATTTTTGAATCCATATGAAAGTGAGTATTTATGATATTTAAGTATAAAGTATCTATATATATATATATATGTATATGTAAGTATATAAAAGTATATAAAACAATTTTATAAGTTTGGACTTCCCTTTGGAAACATTTGTAGGTAGACAATAAATATCCATCCACACAAGAGCCCTCCCAATCAGCCCACCTGTTAGGGAATGTGTATTCCGATAGGATCTCCCACCTGTCAATCAGACGGCCTGGGTGTGTGTATAGGGACCGTTAAAAGCAGGTTTGTTTGTGAGGCTCCAGCCATTATGTACATGGTGCTACTAAACCTTGTGTGTGAGACCTGTGTGTGTGTGTGAGAGAATGTGTGTGTGTATGCAAATATGTGCAGGTGTGTGTGTGTGTCCTTGCAGCATCACTCTGAATGTTGTAGGAGGAGTGTTCTCTCCTTCCTGTCTCCCAGCTGTATTACCATGTGACCCACATATAACTGAACAGTGTTCCTGTGTCTGAACCTTGCTGCTGTATGTGTGTGTGTGTTTGACCCACATATAACTGAACAGTGTTCCTGTGTCTGAACCTTGCTGCTGTATGTGTGTGTGTGTTTGACCCACATATAACTGAACAGTGTTCCTGTGTCTGAACTTTGCTGCTGTATGTGTCTGTGTGAGTGTGTGTGTGTACTGTATCTCTCTAAGCAGCACACTCGCTGTTTGTGTGTGAGTATGTCTGTGTACAACAGCAATGCCTGTCTGTGTGTGTGTCAGTGTATGTGTACCTGAATAGTGCCTGCTGCATGTGTGAGTGTGTTTTGTGTATGTGAGTGTGTTTTGTGTGAGAGTGTGTGTGTGAGTGTGTTTTATGTGTGTGTGTGTTTGTGTGAGAGTGTTTTTTGTGTGTGTGTGTGTGTGTGTGTGTGTGTGAGTGTGTGTGTGTGTGTGTGTGTGTTTATTTGTTTCTGTATCTGAGCCGTCCTGGAGCAGCATCTCTCTTCACAGAATGAATAACAACGATCCCATGATCACTCGTGCCAAACATTTACCACCAGTCTTCTACTGCCTGCATTACCTCATGATGTACTGTTAAACAATGTGTGTGTGTGTGTTATGAGTGTGTGTGTGAGAGTGTGGGTGGGTCTGCCACTGTCTATCCCACAGCCAAGTACACCCTTTAGCCTCCCTGCCCCAGAGACAGACCACACACAAATAAATCCTGCTGTACTTCTCCTTCCACCCCTCCCCTCCATCCTCCTCTTTTTCTACACCTTTACCCCTTGGAATTGTTTCTCTCCCTTTTTTTTTCAGATAACTGCACCCCTGTATGTGAAGTGTCATGTCTACAGGTTGTTGTGTAACTTTAACGGAATAAATTCTGTGCGTTCAAATAAATCAATCTGTCCGTGTCTCTTTTAATTTTCCACAAATGTCTGTTGCATGCAGATCTCTAGTTCAAATTGGAGTCCCGCAGTTGGGCACTGAACACAAAATCATCCAGATTCATTATTTGGCTTGAAGTTCCTTTTGTGAAAAGGCTTGAAAGCCTTTTGTGAACTGCACTTATTACCCAACTGGTCTCCTTAGGCTTTATATTAGTACACTACAGTATAACTAAAATTTGCTTCAGTCAAATTTAAAGCGATGGTTTGGAGTAATTTCACCCTAAGGTCCTTTGCACCATGACCCCGAGCCAAACACCCTCCCAGAACCTGTTTTCCCTAATGAGAAACTAATGAGTTTCTGTAGGCATAATGGAACCAACTTTTATCTTGTAAATTATCCCACTAATAATGCCCTGAATGGTACGAAACTTCTACAGTATGTTCTTTACTCATAAAACGAGGCATTGAAAAGTTTGTGGGTACACCAGGACAGGGGCGTGCAGAGACCTTTGAAGGGGCAGGGGCTCAAATTTTAAAAAAGGGCACATGGAACAAAATGTTCTTGTCTACACAGAGATCATAGGCTATAAGGCTACATTGTATTGATTATATTCAAAGCTAATTTTAATAGCCTAGAAATCTAGACGCACCCTATAGAGGCAGCAAATATGTTATTGCCTAGTCTGGCTTATCAGGCTATAATTTTAATGTTTATCACAGTGAACTACCACCATTAGCAAGCTGGTGTCTTGCAGATTCACGCTACAGCGTTGTGGCCACTGAGTGAAATGAGGCGTAATGTAGCCTACTGTAAACAGAGAACGACGTGTGGAGTTGGGTTAGATAAACAACTACAGTAGCCTATGTCGTCGGCTTATGACGATTTAGAAAAGGTTTGCCTACTCTGTTTTATGAACTAGGTCTAGCCTACTAACCTAAGCCACTATTGTAACCTAAACAAAATATGTTATGAACGTTCAGCCTTAGATTTTCGAAGCTGCCAGGTTATTGAAATGGATGGACCATGACATGGTTAAAACGGGTTTGATAGCCTACTTCATTAAACATGAAACAACTTTAAACATTTTATTCTCTATCTCTAAGCTGAATACTATTGCATGTTCAGATAGGCTAACTGCCAAGTGACCTTACCATGCTCCCAAACGTCTCCTGCAGCACTGTGCCTGCGTGCACTTCCTGAGAGTTCACTGAATGTATGACGTCACGGATTGGTGGCCGCAAGGCATTTCAATTAACACAGAAAATTGTTATTTTTGTAAATTTCTAATTTCACAAACTATTAATGAGACATTTTAGCGAATATTCACGTTGGAACTAGCGGAAGTATTACAAATTTTAAAAAGTAAAAAATGTCTTGACAAAAGGGCACTTGGACATCAAAGGGGCAAAAGGGCAGGTGCTAGAGCCCCTGTAGCCCCCCTTCTCTGCACGTGCCTGCACCAGGAGTTTATTTAAATCCGCTTTCTTTAAAAACACTTGCCTGATGGATGCTACTATCTGCTACTAGCTGCGTTGACGTTACTTTCGTGATTTGGGAAAAGCCCGTAAAAGTCCTGGCAGGAAGCGAGTACATCAACGTTTTTTGGTATATCCAGTTTTTAATATATTTTTTTCCGAAGTGTTTACAACTTAGTGTTAACTAATAATTGTTGCAAACTGGTACTACGAACAAAATATTAGTGCATTCCTGGATCTACATCCTTATGCATGTTTCCTGCCAGGACTTTTACGGGCTTTTCCCAAATCACAGAAGTAATGTCGACGCAGCGGTTTAGTAGCAGATAATAGCATCCATCAGGCAAGTGTTATTTAAACTAGATGTACCGCATAGCGGTACAAAATATGACCGCCGCTCAGTCCTGTACATCCTTTCCGCGAAAATAAATCACACTAATCAATTTGTCTCCATCTTTTACTCCATCCCCCACTCTTGAAACTTTTGTGTATGCTTGTTTGGCATGCCTGTGTATGGGGCGCCAAATGTAACATGCCTTATTTCGTGGACAGAATCACTTTCGTGTGACGAAATACATATATTCATTACGAAACCATGTTACATCGTAACGCCTTTTGTCCACGGAATGCACAAATTGGTTTGCATTGTGTCCACGAAACACTAAGAGAGCACATCATTTCGTGGACGAAATTGACTGGTGGCCTTTTCCTTTCGTGGACATAATGCTGAATGCAGTATTCACTGTCGTAGACAAATTGTTCGGTCAAAAGTAATTCTGTCTACGTAAATACGGAATGCACCTACACGCACCATTCTGTGCATCCTTTTTCAATTTCGTCCACAGAAGTATTGTGTTGTGTTACAGAAGGCATTCCGTCCACGCAATAGTAACTTAACAACTTACGAAATGCATTCAGTGACATATGCTTTCATTCTGTGGACGAAATGCATAAAAGAATCACAAAATCAGTTTTGTGACCTGCTACAATACATTTCGTGAGTCAGCAGTTTACGGAATTAATTATGTGTCACGATAATTTCATGGACGAAATGCATAATAGAATCACAAAATCAGTTTTGTGACCTGCTAAAATACATTTCGTGAGTCAGCAGTTTGCGGAATGAATTAGCCAGTGGGTAGCCTAGCTACCATTTAGAAGTGGCTACTTCAATCGCTCCCGTTAGTCAGGGCTCCGTGGAAACAAAGGAAAGCCCTTTATTTGGACGGGCAAGTAGGCATAGCGATTAGGCCTATTATGTATGGGGCGCCAAATGTAACATGCCTTATTTCGTGGACAGAATCACTTTCGTGTGACGAAATACATATATACATTACTAAACCATGTTACATCAGAACTTTTGTCCACGGAATGCACAAATTGGTTTGCATTGTGTCCACTTAAAACACTGAAGAGAGATAAATTGACTGGTGGCCTTTTCCTTTTCGCGGACATAATGCTGAATGCAGTATTCACTGTCGAGACTAAATGTTTTGGTCAAAAGTATTCTGTCTACCTAAATATGGAATGCACCTACCGCCATAATTCTGTGCATCCTATTTCAATTTGCTCACCACATAATTATTGTGTTGTGTTACAGAAGGCATTTACCACCAATAGTAACTTAACAACTTATTTAAAATGCATTCAGTGACATATGCTTTCATTCTGTGGACGAAATGCATAACAGAATCACAAAATCAGTTTTGTGACCTGCTGCAATACATTTTGTGAGTCAGCAGTTTACGGAATGAATTATGTGTCACGATAATTTCATGGGACTAAATGCATAATAGAATCAATGAAATCAGTTTTGTGACCTGCTAAAAATACATTTTGTGAGTCAGCAGTTTTACGGAATGAATTATGTGTCACGTAATAGTAACTTGATAACTTTTGAGAAATGCATTCAGTGGGATTGGAATAAATGCTTTACTGAAATCTACATCAGTTTCATGACCTGCTGCTATACATTTCGTGAGTCAGCAATTTACGGAATTAATTATGTGTCACGTAATAGTAATTTGGTAACTTACGAAATGCATTCAGTGACATTGCTTGCATTTCGTGGACGAAAGGCTTTTTATAGAATCACAAAATCAGTTTCGTTACTTTGTGACCCAAGAAATTCAACTTCGTATTGACATATTTTCAATGACCAGTAGGTGGCACTGTGACACAAAGGACGGTCCGTGTAACGCTTTGCAGTGCTTTGTTTTATTTGCTCCATCCATCTGATCCAAATAAAAAATGTGTTCAATAATCCAATTTTCAATTTTTTTAACTGGTCAGCAAATAGATCATTGCTGCTATTTTGTAAATGTGTCATTAGTCACTCAAGATAAAGAAAAAAAACAGAAACTGGATTGGAAACAAAAGTAAAATTCAGTTAATATTGGATTTTTGCCTTTTTTACTGTTTTTGTTGAGCTGAACCACAATCGTAGGGGGGGGGTGACCTGATACATATTGGCGCGCGTGTTGGTGATCACATTTTATCAGCGGATGTAGAGATTGAGGGCTATCAAACACAGTTCACTTTGCATCAAGGTGCCAAGCGATTGATTATGTCAGCTTGAGATCAGAACTTCAGATGCAGAGGGAGACATTGCTGCATCCTAAAACTTATGAGTACAAGTTCTAGGCCTATGTTCTGGGAGGCTTTGGAGACCTACATGAGCACTACCAATGGACCCGTAGTAACCTACAGCAATGTAGGCTATTTGCTGTTGAAATTAATAAATGGATAAACTGAAACTTTGTTTAGCCGAAACCTAGTCTAGCTTAAAGTGTTAAATAAGCAGACATGTACCATGTCAAACAGTGCTTGGGGTAGCCTGTATAGCCTAGACCGACGTCGGTGGCAAAGCATTCTGCTTTGGGGAATTATTTGCTATGATATGGCATGGCCATGGTATTCAAATATAGGCCTACTGTAGATATGTTCAACATAGGCTGAAAGTTATGTTTTGAGTGCCATCTCCCAAAAATCGGCTAAGTTTTAGTTATTAATCTCTAAAGTAATGAGTCAAAATCACGAACAACTTCAGGCGGCGCTCCACCATCAAGCCTGGCTTAGCTAGATGGTGTTCTCCCTCCGGCTTGTGGTTCACTCCAACCACAAGCACAAAAAAGGAAAATTAGAAAATTGACGCATCATTTCAATTTTTAGCTTCTGAACAGAAAACCGTAACTGTGCTCAATTGAAAATCAAAATAAGCAACAATAACCCATTTACTGTGGATGGATAACAGATTTTTAAGCCTATTTTTATATTTTTCATGTGAATTCTGCAAATAGAACATAGCACTGCAAAGCGTTACACGGACCGTCCTTTGTGTCACAGTGCCATCTACTGGTCATTGAAAATATGCCAATGCGAAGTTGAATTTCTTGGGTCACAAAGTAACGAAACTGATTTTGTGATTCTATGAAAAGCCTTTCGTCCACGAAATGCAAGCAATGTCACTGAATGCATTTCGTAAGTTACCAAATTACTATTACGTGACACATAATTAATTCCGTAAATTGCTGACTCACGAAATGTATTGCAGCAGGTCATGAAACTGATGTTGTGATTCAGTAAAGCATTTCGTCCACTGAATGCATTTCGTAAGTTATCAAGTTACTATTACGTGACACATAATTCATTCCGTAAACTGCTGACTCACGAAATGTATTGTAGCAGGTCACAAAACTGATTTTGTGATTCTCTTATGCATTTCGTCCACGTAATGAAAGTATCGTGACACAATCCATTACGTAAACTGCTGACTCACAAAATGTATTGCAGCAGGTCACAAAACTGATTTCGTGATTCTGTTATGCATTTCGTCCACGTAATGGAATGACCGTGACACATAATTAATTCCGTAAACTGCTGACTCACGAAATGTATTGTAGCAGGTCACAAAACTGATTTCGTGATTCTTTTATGCATTTCATCCACAGAATGAAGGCATATGTCACTGAATGCATTTCGTAAGTTGTTAAGTTACTATTGCGTGGACGGAATGCCTTCTGTTACACAACACAATAATTATGTGGACGAAATTGAAATAGGATGCACAGAATTATGCGTGTAGGTGCATTCCGTATTTAGGTAGACAGAATTACTTTTGACCAAACATTTAGTCTACGACAGTGAATACTGCATTCAGCATTATGTCCACGAAAGGAAAAGGCCACCAGTCAATTTCGTCCACGAAATGATGTACTCTCTTCAGTGTTTCGTGGACACAATGCAAACCAATTTGTGCATTCCGTGGACAAAAGGCGTTACGATGTAACATGGTTTCGTAATAATAAATATATGTATTTTGTCACACGAAAGTCATTCTGTCCACGAAATAAGGCATGTTACATTTGGCGCCCCATACCTGTGTGTGTGAATGTGCGGCTGCACAGAAAGTAGCCTACTGGCGCTAAAAAGGTGAATAGATTGTAGAATAGCCAAAGAAGTTGTAGCATTGTTATAAAACCTTTAAAATCTCTAAACAATCACAAGTAGGGCAGTTCATCACAGTTCATCCATTGCAACTGGATTGATGAAAGGTCACTTACACCTGTAGGTTACATTGTATTTGGGAAAAGCAAAAGGTATCAGCATAATGTTATTTATTTATTTATTTATAAACAAAAACATCTCTGTCAGTTCCATGCCGTTTTCAACAGCTATCAAAAACAAAGGTCATTTTTGGATGGATGGATTTTTTGTGAATGTTTCTTCTTCTACATAAGATTTTAGTCATCTTTAGTTCATGTAATACTTTATTGTCAATGCACAAATTAAGTAACAGTAGTCTGAAACGTTATTGTTAATGCACAAATTAAGTAACAGTAGTCTGAAACGAAATGCTGTTTTACATCTAACCAGTGGTGCAAATAACCGACTCACAAAGCTGGCAAAGAGCTTGACTTGATCTTCACTCGGAACTGCAGCACAGACACCCTCATGGTGACGCCTCTCCATCTTTCTGACCACTTCTTCATCCAGTTCAACGTCAGCCTGTCAGGAACAGCCTCCGGCTCCTCAGCCGATGGTCACGTTCCGCCACAACATCCGGAACCTGTCTCCAACGCACTTCTCCTCTATGGTTGCCTCCGGTCTACCTCCACTCAACTCCTTCTCCTCTCTGGAGGTTAATGAAGCCACTGACTCGCTCTGCTCCACACTGACCTCGTGTCTAGACGAGCTGTGCCCTCTTACCACAAGGCCAGCTCGATCCAAACATTCTCATCCATGGCTAAATGATACCCTCCGGCAGCGCGCGCAAACTCAGAGCCGCGGAGAGGAAATGGCACAAATCCAAACTAGCTGGACGACCTCAAAACTACCAGACACTCCTGACCTCCTTCTCAGCCAGCATCACTGCTGCTAAGACTGCTTTCTACCATGACAAAATCAACAGCGCTACAGACACTCGAAAACTTTTCTCAACCTTCAAATCGCTACTCAACCCTCAGCTGCCTCCTCCTCCATCCAGCCTTACTGCAGATACCCTCGCCTCATTTTACAAAACAAAGTGGCGGCAATCAGCAGTCAATTCTCTACATGCCCACTCAACGCATCTGACTCGATGCCGCACTCCTACAACCTCTGGGGACTCCTGGAACATCTTTTTCAGCATTCACGCTCTCTCCGAGTGAAGTGTCCAGACTCCTGACATGCAGCCGTCCTACCACATGCTCGCTGGACCCTGTACCTCACGAGCCTACTTCAGTCCATCAGCCCGACCATCGCTCCAGCTATCACACATGTGATCAATGCCTCGCTAACCTCCGGCACATTTCCAACAGCGTTCAAAGTGGCCCGGTAACACCATTACTTAAGAAAGCTTCTCTCAACCCTGCTCAAGTCGAGAACTACCGCCCTGTCTCACTACTGCCTTTCCTATCCAAAGGCATTGAACGAGCAGTCTCCAAACAGGTCTCTGACTTCCTTTCACAGAACAACTTTCTGGATCCAAATCAGTCTGGGTTCAAAAGCGGCCACTCTACCAAACGGCTCTGCTGTCTGTAACAGAAGCCTTAAAAGAAGCCAGGGCGACCGGGCCGGTCATCAGTACTCATTCTGCTTGACTTATCGGTTGCCTTTGACACGCGGTTAATCACCGTATCCTTCTCTCTATACTCGCTGACATGGGAATCTCGGTTCTGCTCTCTCCTGGTTTGAATCCTACCTCACAGGGCGCTCGTTTAGCGGATCATGGCTTGGTCAGCTATCCGCACCTCACCATCTCACCACAGGGGTCCCCAGGGCTCAGTGCTGGGCCCCTCCTCTTTGCTATCTACACCACCTCATTGGGACAGATTATCCGTTCACGGCTTCTCATACCACTGCTATGCAGACGACACACAGCTCTATCTGTCCTTTCCACCTGACGACCCCCTGGTTTCAGCACGGATCTCAGATTGCCTTTCAGACATAGCTACATGGATGAAGGCACACCACCTCCAGCTGAACCTCTCAAAGACTGAACTGCTGGTCATCCCAGCTAAACCTACCATACACCACGACATCAACATCAAATTTGACTCCCTGTCTGTTTCACCGACCAGGACTGCAAGAAATCTAGGAGTTGTTCTCGACAACCAACTAAACTTCTCAGATCATGTTGCCTCAGTCGCCCGGTCATGCCGTTTCGCACTCTACAACATACGGAAAATCAGGACTTACTTGACTCAAGATGCTACCCAACTTCTGGTTCAGGCAATAGTCATCTCTCGCATTTCGACTACTGCAATGCCCTCCTGACAGGTCTCCCAGCCTGCGCAGTGAAACCACTTCAGATGATCCAGAACGCGGCGGCGGCGCCTGGTCTACAACCAACCCAAAAGGGCACATGTTACCCGCTGCTCATCCAGCTACACTGGCTACCTATGGCGGCCCGCATCAAATTCAAGTCTCTAACGCTTGCCTACAAAGTAGTCTCCGGTTCTGCTCCCACCTACTTGAATGCCCTCATACAGACTTACACTACCTCCAGACCGCTGCGCTCCTCTGACGAAGCGACGTCTAGCTCTACCACCGGTGCGCTCAAGCCAATCCAAACTTTTTCTCATCTGTTGTTCCTCGTTGGTGGAACACACTGCCAGTTCCTACAAGGGCAGGGACATCCTTTTCCACTTTCAAAAACTCCTGAAGACCCAGCTCTTTTAGAGAACATCTACTCTCATAGCAACACTTACAACAAGTCTTACTGATCCTAGCACTCACCAGCCGTTTTAAACTGACAAGTAACTGCTAAAAACAGCACTCACCGACGACTTATTCTTACTGTACTCTAATGTTTTTTTTTAAACTGTCCTAAAATTGTGAGAATTGTTCTAAAACTTACTGTTTACCATGTTGTTAGTCGCTTTGGTTAAAAAGCGTCAGCCAAATGTAATGTAATGTAATGTAATGTAATGTCCAAATGGGCCTTGAGGAAATGCGTCGCTAGACTGTTCAT
The DNA here is from genome assembly GCF_017589495.1 of Alosa alosa. Lineage (NCBI taxonomy): Eukaryota > Metazoa > Chordata > Actinopteri > Clupeiformes > Clupeidae > Alosa > Alosa alosa. The sequence continues at coordinate 232,260 of NC_063211.1, read as the reverse complement.
ACACATTTTAACCGGCCAAAGTTGAAGAGCTGTTGTCCGTTATTGTTCGTGCAAATATAGGCTGATTCATGTTCCCTTGCATTGTGTAACTGAGGTCCATGGCTAGTCTGGCTTTCACCAGACCAAGCTCAATCTTTTAAGAAATCAAAAAATAAATAGCGGGCAGATCAGGCTGGGTTCACCCAGCCTAGTCCATAGGCACCCAATATTGTTTAATTTTCCGATTGAGATATCCACGCTCTGGCTATTCTAAATGCAAAAATACATCAGGGAGTTATGACAAAACCGTAACTAACAAACTAGATCCTAATAGAAAGCTGTTAGCTTCCCTAAGCTACAGGTAGGCTTGTAAGGTAGGCCTATTTACAACATAAATTGTCAATAGGCAATGCTGGCGACACAAATAAAATCTCCTTTGGAAACCAATGGCTTACGCCTTACAGTATCAAGCGGACTTAAACTGCCATATCGTGGCGAAAAGTTGTAATAAAATTCACGCAACTCCATGAGTCAAGGAAAGCGCGAATGAAGTAGCCACTTCTAAATGGGACCCACTACACAGTAGCTTAAGGTGTGTTGCTAAAGCAGCCATAATGAAATGAAGGTGTCATTGGATACTTCACACACATGTGCTTTTTAATTTCACAGACAACAACTACCAAGCTGGAATCAAAGCACATCGATTCCCCTCTCACACCCTGCACGCTCTTAAAACAAAATAAACAGGCGTCTCAGTCTCACGCATGTATAGGCAAAACTGTATCAGACCGGTGTAACGTTGGTAAATCTTCCATTGCACAGAATGATTTTTGTAGCACGTGCAACAAATGACAGTCGAAAGATACAATTACAGTGCTGCTATCAATTTGCTTGGTATAAAAGCGCATTTATAGTTTTCTACAAATGCAATCAATCAAATTGGCCTCCATCACTCAACCAACGCTTAACGGTAACATTACCTAGGTCCTTATTGATATTATAAGATTAGCGTACCTGCAGTAAAAAAACAAGCATGTCCGATAAACATCCTCAGATTTATTTCGCCCCCGGGACTAAAACAAAATTTTTAAAAAAAAGTCTAGTGGGGCTACATACCCACCAAATTTCATGTGCCCCGGTGGTTCGGTGTCCTGGGTATCGTTGACCAAAAATTCAGGAAGTAGATGAGGAAAAAAAAAAAAAAAAACTTTGACAATCCCTATATGACCGGCAAGCTGGCGGCGGTCATAATTAATGTGATGCATTACGTCCATCATTCATTCTTCTTGCTAAAACGAAATGTGAGAAACTAACTATCAGCAGACATGTAGCTTAGTTTGCCTAATGCCTACCAAAAAAAATAGTAGCCTATAGGCTATGTGATAACGGGCTGCTTCTCTGCAAGCTATCTGTCTGATTATTTAGGCTAACCGTGGCAAACTCAGCCTGGATTTATGAAGATTTTAATTAATTTCATAAAACTTGATGACGATGATCATTCGTTTGTTATACATCACAAGCTCACCTTTTCCGACAACGTTGAGTCGTCTCATACGACAAGTGCGACAATCTCCTTCTAGGGCCGCTTAAGCAGGCTCAGCCAGAGGCGTATCAAGCTTTTTAAAAGTGTGGGGGTTGTGGGATAGGAAAATGAACCAATCTGGCCAAATTATAAATAACTCCCTACAGGGACGTTGTAAGTATTTTCTGAGAGGGGTGCGGGAGATTCTGATTGCTAAACACACCATTTTAATGCAGTTTGAGAGGGACAGAAGAAGCAGCGCCTATGTGTGGCTCATGTGACATGTAGTCCTACATGATCTACCTGCTATCACTTCACTATTTGACACTACCCTACATGGAGACATATCTCATGTTATAAATCAAGGAATCATTTCAGAAATTATGTTTTGTGCATATGGGTTAGCAGGCTACAATAAATTGCCTAACAGACAGCAGCCTAATTTCGAGGTATCACTAAAACCTATTAAATAAATGTAAAGGACACAGAATAGTGACATAACTGTAAACTCAAATTCAAAAACGTTTGAAGTCTACCCAAACATATGCAAAGGGAATATAAATAAATTGTGTTGCATATAGCCAGATTAATTAATGTAAATTTAAAGATTATGATTAGCAGTCTCTATGGTTTTTCCATTGATAGTTACAGGAAGCCACGTTGTTGTTTAAACTATTGTTGCTTCTAGCCCACGTTACCTCCAGTTTCACTTGTTGCAGGGACGCACACATTGAGCGCTCATAAGCATTTGAGTTCTACAGTACATGCTGGAAATATTAGTTCTCAGATGTAGAACTCAATGTGTCTTGACGCCGCCGTTTGTAAGATCAAAATAAGATGTTCTAAATGGAATGCGATCGTATTTAAGACATTAAGATCTCCAGTAGATGTAGCACTACGACACACATTGACAGTGAAATGCATAGCGTTTATGCGATCAGGTCAAATAAGTCGTTCTAAATGGAACACGATGTAATTAAGCTGTTCAGATCTTTTCCAAGCATCTTGGACACGTATGTGTGCTGACTGGACTATGTCTATATAGTTGATGACACCAAATTAATAAGTATTGTAACGATTTGATAGCGACACACACAGTTGTCCAATCAAAAGGTTTATTAGCTGAGAACGAGAGCACACAGACCAAAACCAACACTGAACACAATACACACGGGGCAGGTCAAGTACACACACACACTACACATACAGGGGTGGACGCAGCCCCCCACACAAAAAGGATCACACACGAGGGAGAACTAAAAGGGAAACATGTTACAATAAAGACGCCAACATTACACTCAAAACTAAGGAGAAATACAGACATAAACCCCCCAAATGTTCGCTCTCGTATCCCAGGATGCCCTGCGCGGGAGAACGCTAACACTGTCTTTTTTCGCCCGGCTACATAGCTCCCCAACAAGCCATTGCCGTCTCCCGGCAATGCCCACAGAGTAGCCACATGCTAACGTCGGCGCGCGTTGCCCGCCACTCAGTTCAGTGCGACAGTACCGCCAACTCACGTGGGAGCTCACAGTACCGCCAACTCACGCAGGAGCTCACTCCCGGGCATACGCTGCTAGCAATCCAGTATGCAGTGCTAGCAGCCACATGGGACCATTTCGTCGTCACCAACTCCCTCTCAGCAGCAGCCCTCAGGCTGCACTTTCCTTGGCGTGTCACCGGCCTCCTCCTCTCCTGGCAGGGCCCTAGGTGGCCTTTTCAACCGTCGACACTGTACCAAGCACCGGGGTTCGAGGGGGGTCAGATGAAGCTGCACCAACGCCACTCCGCTCCATCGTTTCACCAACCAGGACAGACAGGCACCGACTCCGCAGCATCCGGACCGCGCTGAGCTCTCCCTCTGCAGCTACCGTCTTCGGCGTCCCTCCTCATGTTGCCTCCTCGCAGAGCCGTCCTGCTCTGCTCCCGGCCCGTTCCACTCCCCGGCGGCCTCAGCGAGAGGCGCGACCCCGAGATGGCCATGCTAAGCGACCTCCACACAACAAACTTTTTTTTTTTAAAGGCGCCGCCAACAGGCCAACTAGAGCGGGCTCACACAGCACGGTGCCTCTCACACGCACCCAAAAGTTTTAAAGTTCAGAGTTCAGAGGGCCTTTCCGTCGAAGCTGCCCCACCGTCGTGAGTTCGCTGCCCTCAGCGGCTCCGCCAACTGTCCATCGTCTAGGAACCTCTTCCTCGCCGCACTCCCGCGGCTCTGCTCACGCGTCGCGGCTCGCCGTGGAGTCAGCGCCCAGGCCAGCATCGTCTTCTCCGCGAACGCTTCTTCAGGCCGCTCCTCCGGCAAGATCTTCTCCCATGGCAGCTCCAGACGATAGCTCCTCTCCTCTGTCGGCAGTAGCAATAGAAGGCCCCGAGCTTTTTAGTTGCCCTTACAAGGGCTCTCTCTGGATCCTCTTGCGTGGGCCTCCACCCAGTGGTATGGTCTTCTATTCCCAGCTTCTCTCGCTGGGCGGAGGCCATGTTTGAAAGTCGCTTCTGACACCAATGTAATGATTTGATAGCGACACATACAGTTGTCCAATCAAAAGGTTTATTACCTGAGAACGAGAGCACACAGACCAAGACCAACACTGAACACAATACACACGGGGCAGGTCAAGTACACACACACACTACACATACAGGGGTGGACGCAGCCCCCCACACAAAAAGGATCACACACGAGGGAGAACTAAAAGGGAAACATGTTACAATAAAGACGCTAACATTACACTTAAAACTAAGGAGATATAAAGACATAAACCCCCAAATGTTCGCTCTCATATCCCAGGATGCCCTGCGCGGGAGAACGCTAACACTGTCTTTTTGCGCCGACGCTACAGTATTTCTGATTGGGGAAACTTTTAGCCTAGTTTATTTTTTTTCAGTCCGCGGTTCCATACAATTCAATCTTGCTGCAAATGATCAAGCGTGTGAAGCACCGGGCATAACTTTATTTGGCTGACTCGTGGACCAGTAGGTTAATTGTGGAGGAGGCCCATAGTTTGAGAAAAGCTGCAGATCATAGACAGAGAAAGCACAATGCTCTGAGAACAGTAGCCTATAAGGTCTTTCTGCAGAAACAACAAGTGCCTTGGTGCTCGCTAGGCCTGTCAAACTCGATTCCTTTTAAGGATCCGGGTTATTCTGAGTCACTCACTAAACTGATCCGGGTTGAACGAGTCACTTGAGTCACTTGAGTCAGTATTGCTAAATCGCAAAGAAATTCAGTCCTACGTTCAAGCAGTGCAGTGGGGTGCTTCATTTCGTTAAGTGCCTTCTCATGTTGGATGTGGATCCTCCATGATTTGAAACCAGGTTTTTGCAGTACTTGCATTTAGCCTAAGAGTTTTGGTCCCCTGGTCAAAGTGCATCCACACATTGTTCATCTTTTTGGTGCTCATGTTCAGAAACTTTGATATTATTGACAGGGAGGGTAGCCTATATTATAATAATTAATTATTTGTTGTTGTTTTGTTAACAATAGAAAATTTGCCTAGGTCTAATGCTACTCTGCTACAATGTTTATTACCAGTACTATATACTAATAGTAGGCTACTAGGAATCTATTCTAATAGGTATTATAGGCAGCTAATAGGCCTACTAGGCAACTAATATTATTAGCCTATTAATCATAGCTATACATATATATATATATATATATATATATATATATATATATATATATATATATATATATATGTATGTATGTATATATATATATATATATATATCATGTTAGGTAGCCTAATATAATATCATATATAATATAATATAATATAATATAATATAAAATAGCCTAATATAATAGCATCAAAATCTCCACCCACTCACGGGAAAGAAAGCAGTTTGAGCCAGACTGTTTATTTATTGTCTTAACCTAGCCTAAGCAATTGACTTTCAATGTAGACATAGAAACAGGAGCATTAGAAATGCCCTGCAGTGACTAAATTATTATTATTGTTATTATTATTATTATTATTATTATTACTACTACTACTACTACTATTCTCATTAGGCCTATTATTATTATCACCTTGACACGAGTAGAAACTAGGCTACTTGCTCGTCTACAGATCCACTCATGACAATGTAGCCCGGCTGATTCGACTGACTTCGCACTCAAAACAACATAATGTAACCCGGTCCGCCCATGGCTGATCAAATGACCCAGGTAGGCTAGCCTACTCAAGCAACTCCATACAGAGCTTGCAATGTTTGGACATTGCTGTCTTAGCGACCTAATTGCATTTTAAAGTAGGCTATCGTGCAGAATATATGTTATTTCAGAAGTGAAAGCATGGCTTTTTTGTTGTGGATTTTCTTTTAACCTTGACGAGGAGTTACTTTCGTTCCTCTAAAGATCCACTCATGACAACGTAGCGGCTGATTCGGCTGACTTCGCACTCATAACAACGTAACCGGCCCGCCCTGCTGATCCAACTGACCCGGCTAGCCTGAGCAGCTCCATATAGAGCTTGCAATGTTTGGACTGTCTTTGCGACCCTAATTGCATTTTAAAGTAGGCTATGCCTGCCACGTGTAGAACATTGTATGTTATTTCAGAAGTGAAAGAATGGCTTTTTTTGTTGTGGATTTGCTTTTCACCTTGACGAGGAGTTACTCGCTCGTCTACTGATCCACTCATGACAACGTAGCCGGCTGATTCGGCTGACTCGCACTCATAACGTAACCGCCCGGCCCAGCGATCCGACTAACCCGGGTATACAAAGCAGCTCCATTAAGAGCGTGCAATGTTTCGGACTGTCTGCGCGACCTAATTGCATTTTAATATGCTACATCTATACACCAAATCTAAAGTATGCCTAGGCTACATGCAGAACATTGAATGTTATTTAAGAGGTAAAGAATGGCTTTTGTTGTGGAATTGCTTTTCACTTTGAGGAGGAGCTACTCGCTCGTCTACAGCCACTCATGACAACGTAGCCGTAGCCGACTCGTACTCAATGTAGACCAACCGGCCGGCTGATCCGACTAACCCGGCTCTGCGGGAAGTTAACCAGTTATCTCAGACTGCCTGCTCACTCAGTCGCTTGAGTTGATTTGTGGAGTTGTGGTTATCCTACTTACGAAATTGTTACATTTTTGGCAGCTATGATGGCTAGTAGGCTAGCTAATTGCAAGAGGTTTGTGTGGCGCTGTTTATCGTTTTAGATTGAATTGTAGTAGGACTCAACTGATCCGAGTTAATGATACTAGAGACTCGCGACTCATGGGTTAATTTAAAGATACGGGTGAAAGATCCGAGTGAATCACGACTCAAACAGGCGTAGTGCTCGCACTCCCGCTTTCTCGTTGACTCCCTGCATTTCTACATTGTGGCAAAAACTGTCAGTCAGACAGTTAATTTTGGTTTACTAAATTATGCGATAACAATTATAATTTCAATTCTACCTGAAATCTGCTCACTGCAGACGTTATAATGCAGACCCAAGCAGCAGCACAGCCTTGAAAGACGCACACTTTGAATTTGATCAGAGCGGCTTTGGTTCTTCACTGGCTAACTTGATGTGATTGGCTGGATGACAGTTCACTCAAATCAACAGACCTATTTGTGTCTCTCTATGTGTGTGCGTTATGGTAGATACGTTTTCAACTCTTTACGGGAGCGTTTATTTCCATATTTTACTTTCATTTTAATCTGACAAAAAGTGTGGGGGATAGAATCGTGTTCCAGCAAAAGTGTGTACGTTATAACACCCACATCCCCCACGCTTGCTACGCGCCTGGGCTCAACTCAGGTGCCGGTCGCGTGCAGCGCTGCAGCCACGTAAACAGAGTTTGCACTTCCCCGACTGACTTTCACTTACGGTGCCCTGAGCAACCCCCCTGTGCACGTCCCTGGTAACGCTAATGACATGTTTTTTAGTCACCTCTGACAGCCATGATGAAACTGTGCTGTGTAAAGGCCAAAGGCATGTGTAAAGGCCAATGGCATCTTGGGGACACGGACTACAGCATGGCCAGAGAATGTCTATTAGGAAGACGGGCTCTGCTATGGCTAAATAGAAAAGAGTCTTGTTCCCACACACGCTCACAGCGCTTGAAACCTGAAATTCCGTCCGTTGGTGGAGCTATGCATGACAAAGCGTCGGTGAAACCTGATTCAGGGCGTGTATCAAACGCGCATCTGTTCGTAGAGAAATCACATTAGCCTACTTCCTGAGAGTAGGTGACGTAGGTGCATTTACCTGTCGTCAGGTGCAGCTTCGCCGCAGGAAAAGAAAATAGGAATGGATATAAACAACCGAACAACATTTTGCTTCTGATTCATGCCCTGTGAAACATGAGCGAAGAGAACAGGTTAGTTTGACATTGTTTATTACGCGTTACCTTTTATAGTTTTAGACATGTTGTAAACTCACCGATATTGGCGAATATATATAGGCCTACAGAACAGCACAGCGTTGTCATTTACGACTTGCGAATAAAGTAGTCTGATAAAACATCTAGGCATAACCCTTAAATAGGCCTATGTTATGTTTAATTAGCAGTGGTATGCCAACAGGCAGAGGAACTGCCAGGGTGAGATTTGTTCGAAATCAGATGTCTGCATGCTGCTAATATGTACCCTAGAGCTACGTCAAGAGAGATCTCTGTCTGTTAACTAAATCGATATATTTAGATTGAATAGATGGTATATTCTATGAAGTAGCCTAAATTCCTTTACTCAGGTGCTTCACAATTTGACGTTTTGGTCCCAGTTATATAGTAATGTCCATTTTCTGCTGTCAACCTGTGAAAAACACTTTGAACAGCAGCCTATAATCCATTGGGTTGAAAATGTAACATCCCAACAGCAGTATTAAACATGTATGAGGCAAAGTCATTTCGATATGAAAATTAAAATCTAAGGTTTAGGCCTACGCTCCAATTTCAGGTGAAATTAACTGCTACAACCTTAATGCAGCCTTTGTTTTTCTCAGTTTTTGGGAAACAAGCAATTACCTCAGTGAAATATGATCTATTATTTGGACTAAAGCTTAGGCTTAGTGTGTGTGTGTGTGTGTGTGTGTGTAGAATGCAGCAGCAGGGGCGGTCCCAGCTTATGCTGTAGGACAACACAAGGAGCCTGGGCATTCTCTATTAAGATAGTCTGCTTCACTTTGCATTATATTGCATTTATTCATTTAGATTTCAATTTATGTACTGTCATTTTAAACACCAAACTTTTAAACACCTTTCGTGTCAGAGATTTTACTAGCGGTCAGAGCACCGTCAGTATCGCCTTCCCAAAATGCAAATGATGGGGATTAAACTGGTAAAACACGTTTCTGTGACCCTGGGAATTAGTTTGAGTTCTCTGTGTGTGTGTGTGTGTGTGTGTGTGTGTGTGTGTGTGTGTGTGTGTGTGTAGAATGCAGCAGCAGGGGCAGTCCCAGCTTGTCAGTGCTATCCAGCTTCAAGAGGTCACGCTGGAGAATGACTGGACACACAGACGCACTGGAGACAAGTCACCTGAAGATGTAGAGGAGGACAAAGGTAAACTGACCCCCCCCACACACAAATGCACGTGCGCGCACACGCACACACCTCTTTCTCCTTCAATCTCTCTGTCTGTTCCACGCACCCACAGACACAAATGATAGAGAGATAGATAGATAGATAGATAGATACTGTAGATAGATACTTTATTGATCCCCAAGCGGAAATTCAAATTCAAAATGATTAAATGATTTTTCAGAACTTTACAGAAACCACCGTTCTTATTGCTTGTTATTGTGCCAACATGTGCTTTGTGTGTGTGTGTGTGTGTGTGTGTGTGTGTGTGTGTTATTGTTATTATTGCTGTGTGTGTGTGTGTGCTGTGTGTGTGTGTGTGTGTGCTGTGTGTGTGTGTTATGTGTGTGTGTGTGTGCTGTGTGTGTGTGTGTGTGTGTGTGTGTGTGTGTGTGCTGTGTGTGTGTGTGTGCTGTGTGTGTGTGTGTGTGTGTGTGTGTGTGTGTGTGTGTGTGTGTATGTATGTGTGCTGTGTGTGTGTGAGTGTGTGTGTGTGTGTGTGTGCTGTGTGTGAGTGTGTGTGTGTGTGTGTGTGTGTGCTGTGTGTGTGTGTGTGTGTGTGTGTGTGTGTGTGTGTGTGGTGTGTGCTGTGTGTGTGTGTGTGTGTGTGTGTGTGTGTGTGTGTGTGAGTGTGTGTGTGTGTGTGTTGTGTGTGTGTTTGTCTTCGTCTTCGTCTTGCCAGAGCCAGAGGGATACACTGTTGAACAGGCTGTGGTGTGTGTGTGTGTGTGTGTGAGTGTGTGTGTGTTTGGCTTGCCAGAGCCAGAGGGTTGTTGAACAGGCTATACTGCGGGTTCCATATGCTCTTCATCATCATGGGTAGTGCTAATGTGAGCAACCAGCTGAAACACACACACACACACACACAGGGGCAGCCATGGCCTTCTGGTTAGTGCTTCGAACTTGTAACCGAAAGGGTTGCTGGTTCGAACCCCGACCAGTAGACACGGCTGTAGTGCCTTGAGCAAGGCAACTAACCTCACTGCTCCCCGAGCGCCACTGTTGTTGCAGGCAGCTCACTGTGCCGGGATTAGTGTGTGCTTCACCTCACTGTGTGTTCACTGTGTGCTGAGTGTGTTTCACGAATTGGGATAAATGCAGAGACCAAATTTCCCTCACAGGATCAAAAGAGTATACTTATAGAGTGTGGACTGTGAACTGTTGTCTTCTGATAATCTTCTCAGCGTTAGTAACAGTTCTATCTTGTCTCATATACTTAGTCTATGTTAATACCTTTAATTATTTACTAATCACCTAATTACTAGGTGTGTGTGTGTGTGTTCAGATCATTGAGGCTATGGAGATCATGCTGTGTGTGTGTGTGTGTTCAGATCATTGAGGCTATGGAGATCATGCTGTGTGTGTGTGTGTGTGTTCAGATCATTGAGGCTATGGAGATCATGCTGCTGGCCGTGCTCTCCCCAGAGATCCGCTGTGAGTGGCGTCTGGATGATTGGCAGGTGGCGCTGGTGTCCACAGTGAGTTTCTCTTTGTGCTGCATGCTGGGATGTCACAACCGTCCATCTCAAGGTTGATCTGCAGAATCTAGATACAGTATCTTATCTTGCTTGTGTCTGTGTGTTCACTTACATGTGTATTTGTCTGAGAGTGTATATGTGCATTATTTATATTCGTGTGTGTGTGTGTGTGTGTTTATTATCAGATGGTCTTCTTTGGTTACATGCTGTGTGGGGTTACCTGTGGCTATGTGGCTGACCGATATGGACGCTGGACGGTGAGAGAGTAATCAAATATAACAGGACTTGCATATTTCCTGGGCTCTGTGTTTCACTTTAAAGGGTTTATAGAATGCAAAACCGTGTTAACCTTGGCATAGTTGATTAACAGCAGTTACAGCAGGTTACATAGCACATATGATGATGGTATAAGAGCAGGTTGCATAGCACATATCATGTGGTATAAGAGTACAGCAGGTTCATATCATGATGGCATAAGAGCAGGTTCATATCATGATGGTATAAGAGCAGGTTGCATAGCACATATCATGATGGCATAAGAGCAACAGGTTCATATCATGATGGCATAAGAGCAGGTTCATATCATGATGTTATAAGAGCAGCTACAGCAGGTTCATATCATGATGGCATAAGAGCAGCAGGTTCATATCATTATGGCATAAGAGCAGCAGGTTCATATCATGATGGCATAAGAGCAGGTTCATATCATGATGTTATAAGAGCAGCTACAGCAGGTTCATATCATGATGGCATAAGAGCAGCAGGTTCATATCATGATGGCATAAGAGCAGGTTCATATCATGATGTTATAAGAGCAGCTACAGCAGGTTCATATCATGATGGCATAAGAGCAGCAGGTTCATATCATTATGGCATAAGAGCAGCAGGTTCATATCATGGTGGCATAAGAGCAGCAGGTTCATATCATGATGGCATAAGAGCAGGTTCATATCATGATGGTATAAGAGCAGCTACAGCAGGTTCATATCATGATGGCATTAAAGCAGCAGGTTCATATCATGATGGCATTAGAGCAGCAGGTTCATATCATGATAAGAGCAGCAGGTTCATGATGGCATAAGAGGAGGTTACAGAGCTCATATAATGATTGCAGAGTTTTATATTTCCTCCAAACGAAACTCCCTTTTGCCTAAGCTGGCCAGAGCCTATGAGCTGATATATGAGTTACGAGCTACTAGTCTACTGTTCAGGGGTGTAGTGGTAAAATAAGAGGTGGGTAAACTATGAATTCTGTGATCTCGGTGAGGTGGACTGTGCCATACGGTATTGGATTTTTAAAAAAGGCATTTAGAACATGTTTGATAATGGTGGAGGTTATTGTCCAATGTGTATAACAATACCAGTGGTATTAAATGGTTCCTAGAGTGTTGATGAGTTTACATATTGTGAATGTGGATAATACAGTGTGATTTTTGAATGTTGAAAGTTGCAATTGGTGGATAAACTCATTTAAGAGGTGGATAAACTCTAATAAGAGGTGGATAAACTGTATTTCTGAAATTTCAGAGGTGGATAAACTGTGTTTACTTGCGTTTAGCCTCCACTACATCCCTGGCTACGAGCTAAAATATAGCACATGCATTGACACAGCAAACTAACTGCTGAAAGAGAGTATAAAGCTTGCCTTTACTTTGGGCAGTGAGGGATTATATGGGTTTTTCACAACAGGTGGTGAATGTTTGGGGGTTATGCTTTGTGTCTATGCTGCTGGTAGTGAGTGTTTGGGGTGTTTGGGGTTA
>NC_063211.1:185000-215000 GCF_017589495.1 Alosa alosa | reverse complement strand
TGTAGCTGAGGGTGGAGGGGAGGAGGGAGAGAGTTCAGCATCCTTACAGCTTGGTGTATATGAAGCTGTTGGTGAGTCTGGTAGTCGGAGGCGACAGGCCTGTACCTCTTCCCAGAGGGCCTCAAACAGATTGTGAGGGGTGACTTGCAAACAATTTTTGGTAAAGGTGAAAATACCAAATAACAAATGATCCTTCCAGCTGTGTTCACTATCGCTGCAGGGCTTTCCTGTTGTATTCAGTGCAGCTTCCGCCCACACAGGATGGAGGATGCTCTCAATGGTGCCTCGGTAGAATGTGGTCATGATGGCTGGTGGATCGCCTGAGTTTTCATAGGAAGTACCAAGACACCAGTGAAGCAGTGTTGGTGGTCCAGAGAGGTCTTCGCTGATGCACCCCAGGAATTTGGTGCTGCTCGCTCTCTCAAGACAGACAACAAACAAACAATTAACAAATAATAAAATAAACTAGAAATGTAATGCCAGATTTCCTGAAAAGAAAAACATTGAATCACTTAATCGTTGAGTTCATACAAACCCTCGTACCAAAAAACCTTGTGCGTCAAGGCGTTCTTGAGATATAACACTCAAGGTGTTTTTGACCTTGACATTTGACCTTTGACCTCCAACATCAATTGACTTCATCTTTGAGTCCATACAAACACTCATACCAAATTTCAGGCTTGTATGTCAAGGCATTCTTGAGATCACGCTCAGAGCTTTCATGGACTTGACCTTTGACCTCCAACATCAACTCACTTCATCTTTGAGTCTATACAAACACTTGTACCAAATTTGAAGCATATGCGTCAAGCCGTTCTGGAGATATAATGCGCAAAGCATGAGATATGGCTGTGACTTTTATTTTGACACACGGAAAATACTTAAACAGGATGTGTAGTTTTAGGGAGCACCAGGTTGTATGCATTAGAAGCTGAGACAGTTGGATTCACAGGTGACACCTGTGCCAGTGTTCTGATCAAGCGGCAACATTCTAATTTGAACAATGAAGCCTACCCGAAATGCGAAAAAATTGCAATACATGAAAATCCGCTAGGGACAGGTCCCAAAGGGAGCAAATGTCCATAGACCCCCATGTTAAAATGTCCGTTTTCACAGCATAAATGCTTTTACAGGTTGGTCCCATGGACTTTTTATTGTATTTGTTGGTAGTTTCGAGTGCCTGACAACTGTGAGGGGGTGAATTTTTTTCTAACTTTCGTTAGTTTAGATCGCATTTAGATATTAAATGTATGAATAATTAAGGGCGTGGTCAACTTGATTGACGGCTGGTGTCGAGGCAGCAGACGACGTCACTAGCTGAGTGGAGGAAACTCCGAAATTATGTCTTGGCTGTGATCCTACACACCACATCCTTTCTGAAAATGTTTATTCAAATGTCTGACAAAATGGGTTGCTATTAACTGAAGCCTACTAACCGACACTTTAAGAAGACTTCGCTCCAGTTTTTCAGGTAAGTGACATTCCACTACTATTTCACGTAGATGTTAGCATTATAGCATCCATGTTAGTGGGCATTGTAGCAGCTACTATAGGCTATGTTAGCGTCAAATCATTTCAAATAAGTTTTTGTCGAAAATGATGACCGAATGGCTGAAGCACACACATAAATTTAGTTAACTTGAATAAAGTTAACGTTAGTGAAAACCGATTGTGCTCCCATTGTGAGCTGTAGCAGCTAACGTTAAGCACTTTAACGTTAGTTCATAAACATACTGTGGTAACAAAGCATGTGTTCTCGTCAAAAAACCTTTTGTAAATACTCTCTGTGTGAATGCTTACTCCGTTGTGAATTTATATAGTCTTTGGGTTGTCACATTTAAGATAGAAAAGCGTTCGTTCAGATGATAACTTCAGCCGAAGCATTAGCTAGTGGAGGTAAAATTGTGAACCAATATGAACCATTGACTATATGTTGAACATGGAGCTGATAACGAGCGATAACGTTAGCTAGTCACCATAACTGTTGTTAGTTATAACTGACGTCTGAAACTCTTATTGATGCCGTTTATATCTCTATATCGTATTTGTTAAACACAAATTTGAAACAACACTTCTTGTCTATGCAAAGTTTCCCTGTAGGTGATCCAGACAGGCTGGGTGCTGGAGAGGGCTCTGGACTCCTAACTTCACTTCTCGTCTGTGCAGTCGACTCAGAAGCATGACTTCAGTACTGATTCCGTGGTACTTTGACATTTTTCATACATTTAAATGGAGCAACCTACTGGATTCAATAGTCCTAGCTGTCTATTCCAGACATGGTTAGCATACTGAACAAACATGAATGCATTTCAGACATTTAGAGTGGCCTTTTATTGTGAGCAGTCCGGGGCATATCTGTGCAATAATTATCATGACCTCTTTTGATAGGTCACACATGGAAAGTAGCCTTTAAATCAGCAGGTTTTGGTTGGATACAGATTGGATAATTAAAGAATATGGCATCAGTGACTGGCTATTGTTTGACTGGACCTTGGCCTAACTGTTAATAACTACCTCAATGGGGTGTAGATACAGTGGGCATCGCTTTCAAATGGCCACTTCAGTCGCGCATTACGAGGCGTGAAGCTGCGTGAAGCTTTAGTACCACTTTCAGCCACTGTGCGTCGGCTCTGCCACTGTACATCGCTTTGTCAGTAGCCTGACTGCGCCCTTCTGAAAAAGCAGGAGGCTAGGCTACCTTTAAACTTAATTGTTACCGAGAGGAATCCCAGCCTACAAATTCAATAACAAAATAAATCGTAATTAAACATTACCTCGATTAAGGCTACTTGGGTATGGCTTAAGGCTTGACTACACGGTGGTAGCGAAAATCAAAATCTGCTTTTGATAGCTTACCGGTGCCGCTCCACAAAACGAAAAAATATCTTAATTTGCTGTCTATGTTATTGTCAGTGTTGGGGGTAACGCAACTATGCAAATCAAAACAGTGTCTTAATTTGCCCTACTTCTTGACTGCAATGTAGTCAATTGACTGCTTGACATGTCATTTTTATTTTTCTGTACAATAAACAAATACATCTGTTTTATGCCGCAGAATTACATTCATATTTGGCTGACTGCAGACGCGCCACTTCCCTCCCCATATTCCAAGATTAAGATAGTATGAAGTGCTTTTTGTATAGGCTACTATCATAAAAAAATCGTTAAAACGAATAGCTATTTGCAATTTGACAAAACACTGGTCCTCATTTTGCGAATGCGAGGATGATCTGAGCCTGTTGCATTTAGTTAGATGTCCGAGTCACGTGTCCCCATGCCTACATTTTTGTGAGAAGCATAGAGATCGTTAAAAACAATAAAGTATGGCTCTCCGTTTAGGACATCGAAAACTTATATTTTTAATAGACTACCGTCGAAGATGCTGACTTGCAAAAGCCTCGGGATAACACGTTATCTCCACTATCATCAGTCATGCCCCTTGATCAAAGTGGGGAATGAAATAAAAGTTTGAGAACCACTGGCTTAACAAGTTACCTTCAGTCCAGAACACAGAATCTGTTGCAATATTCTGATGATCGGCAAATGTTTGTTTTCCAAAGTAAGAATTTCACTTCACCATGCACCTTCGACAATGAATAGCTCATTACACTTGTTACTGTTAAACGTAGGCCTACCTGGTATCATTACAAACATTATTCTGTGTCCTAAAACTGGCATATTAGTGTATTAGAACTATATAGAATATTAGTGTTGGGTGAACTGAAATGTTCTCAAAGTAGCCTTATGGCTGAAAGCTGCTTGGGATCCCCCCGTCAAGCAATATAACCATACAAATGCGCTTCCTGCACTCATTGTTTCAAAAGGAGTAATTATGGCTTTGTCAGAACTGAAGAGCTGTGGGCTGACACGCACGGTATGCCCAATGAAAATAAATTAGCATAGCGCAACACAACACAGACCCGCTTCTCTCAAAGCGTCAGTCACTGACATGAACGCGAAACACAGAACCCGCTTCTCTCACGGCAGTCACTGACAGTAGCCTAGAATAAATGCATGGGGAAAAACACTTCCTCATGACAAAGACATCGTAAAACACTGAAAGTTAATATTTTGTCACTAGCATCATACATCTGTCCTTTGTCAAATGTATTATGTTCCAAGTAGCCCTATCGTAATTCTGCTTCATAAAGTTGAACAAATACATTTGCTTATTTCACAGAAAAATATAAATAGCCAGTTAGGGTCTACAGTGCAGAGTTGGTAAGTTATGGTAGGCCAACTTGCAGTGAACATACAAACAGGGGAAATTCTTTCTCTTGTAGCTGAGTGGCCTCAGGTGCGCATTTTTAGACATAAGGCCGAACATGCAAGCCAATGAAGCGTGCTCTCACGACAATCGCCGTTAAACTTAAATAGGTTAACATCACTCTAAGTTCGCCTTCAAGCAAGGAAAACGATGATTTGAAGACATCTGTTTCGTTGGAAGGGCAAGGGGTAGCAACAGGGCAACGCAGAGACAGGCCCGATGGCAGGGGCTGTTATGAGAGTATTAAAATATGGGATATTCTACGGAAAAACATTAAAACAGCAAGACAGCTGGGGAAAGTTAAAATACGTGATAAACACGGAAAAGTTGGCATGCATTGTTTCGGTCCCTGTGCACAGGGATTATTTGTCATACTATTAATCACATATGATTATTTGTGAAATTGTGCAAACAGGCTAACACATTTGAAAAGGAAGGACTGGTAGCATGCAAGCTCACGGGGAAAGATTGATTTAAGAACGTTATCACGGTGTGTGGCTGTGGCGCGGGCGGAAGACAGCGACAATTGGCAGGGAGGGTCATGTCTTTTTAACAATTCTGTCGGAGGGTCATTGAACAATTTCTAGCAGGAAAGAGAGGGTCATGCAACTTGCAACTGAAGCACTCAAAATTCCTCCGGTGGCCCCTTCAATAAATAACGAACAGTCCCTAGATTGCTGCTGGGCTATATGTCTTGGTTCATGTCTGTTAACCACTCATTGCTGTCAAACGCATAGCCTATCTCGCGGTTGCATCTATTACAAACATGCAATGGGAACGTCTGGGATTGGGGAGAGCACTAAATGCTCTACTGAATAAGCACAAAGTCAAACCTTTAAATGAAAAACACTCTTTAATAATCAAAAAAATAAAATAAACCGCTAATGAAGTAAAAAGTGTCTATCATCGTTGCACTCAGAGAAAACCAGAATGTTTAATTTGTCCTGCGTTTCTTCTATGGCTGCAAATGGGATTCAATCGCAGTTAACCAAATATTTCTTTATTAGGGCAGGGCAGGCATATTTCTGGCTATTAAATTATTTCTAAACCAGTCTGCTAAAGTCTGTAGTGAAGTCTGTGTAGGGTTTTCCAGGCTCCATTTCTTTTTATGAGACACCCTGCTCACTTGAGCCATCTACCGGTTGTTTGGGTTGTTGCAGCGTCTCACTGGAAAAAATACAAATTAAAGTCGCATTGATACCAAGATGATCCCCGCCGCGGACCGCGAGTGAAGCTGGCCAAGTCGAAGCACTGCCCACTGTATGAGCTTACACTGTTCCACTGAAAACATTAAAATACAAGAAATGGTTGTTCTACAGAACTTTGAATACACCAAATTTGGTTTTGCTTATTGCCTGCATAAACAGGACATGTGCAAATAGTTGAATATGCCTGTCCTGTCCCCATTCAGCTAAGTGTTCTGTGAGTTTGTTCATTATACATATTGGGAGTATTTTCTAGCTTAATTTGTGAGCACTTGTTCATAGTTTGCAGTAAGTTCAAGGATGTGACATATACCAATATTTCTGTTTTCAGATCTGGAACATTTTGAAATCCTACCAGATGGGGCACAAGTCATTGAGCAGTGGCAGCTTCTGACTTCTGACTTCAAAGACTTTGTTCACCAGCAGACCCCTTGATTACCTTTATTTACAGCATTTGCATCTGTCAGTCTTTAAAGTGATCTAATATGTATTGACTATGTACCAGCTTAGTACATATTAGTTTTGTTATTTTAGTTTCACAAATTCAGTGGTTACCTGTAATGCTCAAGATATACAAGTAAAAAATCACCTTTACTTCTGCATCTGGGTCTTCAATTCAACCTACTGACTGAAGCTGACAGATTTGTATAAATGTTTTTGAGAGCACAGGCAATTTGGTTTGATAGATAGATAGATAGATAGATAGATAGATAGATACTTTATTGATCTCCAAGGGGAAATTCAAGGTCTCAGTAGCATACAGACATCACACACAACATGCACTTACAGCAGAAATGGTAAATATAAGTATAAACATATAACAAAACTCCACTGTACAATAGACAGTTGAATATAAAAAGACTAACTAACAAAACTAAATACTGGCATGAGTTTTAATGTAATTCACAGTTCAGAAAAGTTCCATAAACATTTTCAAGTTCAGTGCCATCAACAGTAAGTTTGCTTTCTGATATTTAAAGAACAGAAATGGGTTTGGCATAAGGAAAGGGTAGGTCTAACATTCATCAATAGACATAAAGTGAAATGTACTGTATAGTCTCAATGGGTTCAATATCACCACACCCCAGCCAAACCACTTCACCTGGACCTCTAGTCCCAGGTTAAGAGCCCATAGACCTCCTTGCCGCCTCCTCCCAAGGAGATCAAGATAGTGGATTCCATCCACTATAATAAATAAGAAAAAGGAAAGAAAGAAAGAAAAAGTCTGTGTTAACTTAGTCCAACTCAGTCCAATGGCATGATGGCGCTTAGTTTAGTGTCTCAGGCCAACCCGGAGGATTTAACGGTAACGTTTTACGTTATCCCTGGACATCACTGAAGCAGTCTGAAATCGTGGGCGATCTTGCAGATCAGCAACTCGGTGGACTGTTGACAGCGACAGTTTGTTGCTCCATGAGAATGCAGAGTTCTTCAACGTTATGGTAACATTAACGTTAGTCTGCTCAATCCAGACCCCAGGCAGTTGGTACCGCAGCTCGCAGGTCAGCAACAGCTCGGCGGCTGCGGCAGGTCTTTCGCAGAGTAGTCCAGCTGTCCCAAGAAATCCCCTCGACCAAGTGCAGCACCTCTCACGGATGGATGGAAGGATAGAGGCCCAGCTAGCCATATAAGTTACAAGCTCCCAACGGACTAACGTTAACGACATCAGCCGACTTGGAAGCGGTAAAAGAGCTAAGAATAACACGAAAACGTTTGAAAATAACGTAAACATAACATAACGTAACGTAACATAAAGACAAAAAACCTTTAACTAGACAAATCAATAAATAAATAACATGACATAAAATTACGAACATTACATAAAAACAAACAAAAACATGATGCCAGACGGAGTGGCGTGTCTCTGGATGGATGTTGTGTGTTTGCAATTTGTCTGAGTCTGTTGTCTGTTGAATGTCTAAAACCCAAAGTAAGAATGGCCCTCTCAAGGGGAGAGGAAGCGGTCCTCCTATCTGCACAACTGCACACAGGTGCAGCTCATCAGGTCGTTAGGTCCTGAGCACACCTGAAAACACGTAGAAGGAAAACAAACAGAAGGCCTAACGAGCAGAAGGCGTAACAGGCCGTCACAGGCCGTCACAACATAAACACACACACACACACACACACACACACACACACACACACACACACATACACATACAGCATGACAAAGATAAAGGATTTTTCAAAAACATAGACACGTGAGTACATAAACACAAATTGAATGCCACAAACACAAATCATGATTTCCTTAAATTCAGTTATGCTTAGGGATGGAACTCTTGAAGAGTTTTCAGTCTAGACTTTCAGGTCTGTTGTGTATAAACAAACCAGATCACTAGTTCCAATATGTGTCCTGTATTCTAACCAGATCACTAACCAAATCACTAGTTCCGATATGTGTCCTGTATTCTAACCAGATCACTAACCAGATCACTAGTTCCGATATGTTTCCTGTATTCTATTCAGATATGTTTCCTGTATTCTAACCAGATCACTAACCAAATCACTAGTTCCAATATGTGTCCTGTATTCTAACCAGATCACTAGTTCCGATATGTGTCCTGTATTCTAACCAGATCACTAGTTCCGATATGTTTCCTGTATTCTAACCAGATCACTAACCAAATCACTAGTTCCGATATGTGTCCTGTATTCTAACCAGATCACTAACCAGATCACTAGTTCCGATATGTTTCCTGTATTCTAACCAGATCACTAACCAAATCATGTTTCCTGTATTCTAACCAGATGTGTCACTAGTTATATGTGTCCTAACCAGCAGATCACTAGCCAGATCACTAACGATATGATCTGTATTCTAACCAGATCACTAGTTCCGATATGTGTCCTGTATTCTAACCAGATCACTAACCAAATCACTAGGTTCGATATGTGTCCTGTATTCTAACCAGATCACTAGTTCTGATATGTGTCCTGTATTCTAACCAGATCACTAGTTCGACAACCAGCTCCCAATCCAGATCACTAGTTTCAACAGATCATAACCAAATCACTAGTTCCGATATGTGTCCTGTATTCTAACCAGATCACTAGTTCCGATATGTGTCCTGTATTCTAACCAGATCACTAGTTCCGATATGTTTCCTGTATTCTATCCAGATCACTAACCAAATCACTAGTTCCGATATGTGTCCTGTATTCTAACCAGATCACTAGTTCCGATATGTGTCCTGTATTCTAAGGAAACTCTCTGTTCTTTCTTTTTGTCTCTCTCTGTCTGTCGCTCCTCCTCTCCTCCTCTCTTCAGTTCATTCCAGAGTCAGCCCGCTTCCAGGTGTCTGTTGGGAATGTTGCTGGTGCCATGGAAACGCTGCAATGGATCGCTCGGCTCAACGGCGCAAAACTCCCCCCAGGAGTGCTGAGGGAGCCTGTGGTGGTGTGTACACACGCACACTCGCACGCACGCACGCACGCGCACACACATGCACACACGCGCACACACACACACAGACACACACACTCACACACACACACACACAAACACACGCACGCACGCGTGTGTGCGCACTTTAAATGTATGTGTGTGTGTGTGCAGGTGTGTGCGCACGTTAAATGTGTGTGTGTGTGTGTGTGTGTGTGTGCAGGTGTGTGCGCACGTTAAATCTGTGTGTGTGTGTGCAGGTGTGTGTGCACGTTAAATCTGTGTGTGTGTGTGTGCAGGTGTGTGCGCACGTTAAATCTGTGTGTGTGTGTGTGTCTCTTTCAGAAAGAAAGGGGACACGGCTCTGTCCTGGTCAGCAGCACCTTCAGACGCACATCTGTACTGCTGTGGTACACATGGTAACTACACACACACACATCTGTACTGCTGTGGTACACATGGTAACTACACACACACACACACACACACACACACACATCTGTACTGCTGTGGTACACATGGTAACTACACACACACACACACACAAACACATATACACACACACATTACATTACATTACATTACATTTGGCTGACGCTTTTTTAACCAAATCGACTAACAACATGGTAAACAGTTTAACATTTATAGCAATTCTCAACAATTTTAGGACAATTTAAAAAACGGTAGAGTACAGAAAGAACTCAGTGAGTGCTGTTTTTAACAGTTGAGTGTCAGTTCAAGACGGCTGGTGAGTGGTAGGATCAGCAAGACTTGTTGTAAGTGGTGCTATGAGAGGAGATGTTCTCTAAAGAGCTGGGTCTTCAGGAGTTTTTTGAAAATGGAGTGGGATGTCCCTGCCCTTGAAGGAACTGGCAGTGTGTTCCACCAACGAGGAACAACAGATGAGAAAAAAGTTTGATTGGCCTGAGCGCGTGCGGTGGTAGAGCTAGGCGTCGTCGTCTGAGGAGCGAGCGGTCTGGAGGTAGCGTATGTCTGTATGAGGGCATTCAAGTAGGTGGGAGCAGAACCGAGACTACTTTGTAGGCAAGCGTTAGAGCCTTGAATTTGATGCGGGCCGCCATAGGTAGCCAGTGTAGCTGGATGAGCAGCGGGTAACATGTGCCCTTTTGGGTTGGTTGTAGACCAGGCGCCGCCCCGTTCTGGATCATCTGAAGGGGTTTCACTCGCGCAGGCTGGGAGACCTGTCAGGAGGGCGTTGCAGTAGTCGAAGTCGTGAGATGACTATTGCCTGAACCAGAAGTTGGGTAGCATCTTGTGTCAAGTAAGTCCTGATTTTCCGTGATGTTGTAGAGTGCTAAACGGCATGCCCGAGGCGACTGAGGCAACATGATCTGAGAAGTTTAGTTGGTTGTCGAGAACAACTCCTAGATTTCTTGCAGTCCTGGTAGGTGAAACAGACAGGGAGTCAAATTTGATGTTGATGTCGTGGTGTATGGTAGGTTTAGCTGGGAGGACCAGCAGTTCAGTCTTTGAGAGGTTCAGCTGGAGGTGGTGTGCCTTCATCCATGTAGCTATGTCTGAGAGGCAATCCGAGATCCATGCTGAAACCAAGGGATCATCAGGTGGAAAGGACAGATAGAGCTGTTTGTCGTCTGCATAGCAGTGGTATGAGAAGCCATGCGAACGGATAATCTGTCCCAAGGAGGTGGTGTAGATAGCAAAGAGAAGGGGCCCAGCACTGAGCCCTGGGGACCCCTGTGGTGAGATGGTGAGGTGCAGATAACTGAACAAGCCATGATAATGCTAAACGAAGCGTGAGGTAGGATTCAAACCAGGAGAGAGCAGAACCGAGATTCCCATGTTAAGGTAGTATAGAGAGAAGGATGCGGTGATTAACCGTGTCAAAAGGCAGCCGATAAGTCAAGCAGAATGAGTACTGATGACCGGCGGTCACCCTGGCTTTTTTAAGGCTTCTGTTACAGACAGCAGAGCCGTTCTGTAGAGTGGCCGCTTTTGAACCCAGACTGATTTGGATCCAGAAGGCACACACACACGGCATTAAGACTACCTTTGTTGTAGACAGAATGGGGGGTCATTGTGGGGCCACATTTTACTGACATGTATGTAAAAAGGACAGGGAGCAATTATTCTGTGTGTGTGTGTGTGTGTGTGTGTGTGTGTGTGTGTGTGTGTGTCAGGTTTGTGGCCTCCTTCTCGTACTACGGCTCGGTGTTGGGCAGCTCAGAGCTGCTGGAGAAGAACTTGCTATGTGTGACAGATGCAGACCCGCACACGCACATCAGACATGACCAGCAGGGGGCGCCCTGCTACTGCGTCCCCCTCACCAACGACGACTACATCACACTGCTCTTCAGCAGCCTGGGAGAGGTGGTGTGTAAGTATCTCTCTTTCTCTGTCACTGCCTTTTCTCTTTAGGAACACACACGCACACACACACACACACACATACACGCACACACACACACACACACACACACACACATACATGCGCACACACAAGAAATAAAGAAAACATTAATTGTATTGTAGTTTGTATAAGTATAGTATAAGTATATATACTCTTTTGATCCCGGGAGGGAAATTGGGTCTCTGCATTTATCCCAATCCGTGAATTAGTGAAACACACACAGCACACAGTGTACACACAGTGAGGTGAAGCACACACTAATCCCGGCGCAGTGAGCTGCCTGCAACAACAGCGGCGCTCGGGGAGCAGTGAGGGGTCAGGTGCCTTGCTCAAGGGCACAACAGCCGTGGCCTACTGGTCGGGGATCGAACCGGCAACCCTCTGGTTACAAGTCCGAAGCGCTAACCAGTAGTGTGTGTGTGTGTGTGTGTGTGTGTGTGTGTGTGTGTGTGTGTGTGTGTGTGTGTGTGTGTGTGTGTGTGTGTGTGTGTGTGTGTGTGTGTGTGTGTGTGTCCGTGTCCCTCTATAGTGATCCCCCTGAACATCGGCTTGCTGAGTGTCACTGGTAGGAAGCACAGCATGGCTCTGGTGCAGCTGCTCTCTGCTGCCTTCTTCATGCTGTTGAATGTCTGCTCAACTATGTAAGACACACACACGCACACACACACTTTCTCTCTCACTCACACACACACACACATTGACAGGGAGTGAGTAATGAGAAACCCTAAACTCTTATAAAGGGCTCCATTCAGTCTAAACCTGTTCGAAACAAACAGGGACGTGCCAATGTACAGTACCTCACAGTTCAGTGATGTCTACTGCCCTCCTATGGTGGAAGCCTAACAGGACAGCATCCTACAGTACATGTTAAAAGTCAATTAAACAAGTTTCTGTCTGTCTGTCTGTCTGTAAGATACATAGAGTAAGAGACAAGTCAGTTAATTCAGCATGATCTGTGGTTTACCATTTTAATGCGATTTTGGCTAGTGGTATTTTTGTAATATCCTTAAGTTCAGTACAGTGGTATCTCTACCATTCATATCTCTCTCTCTCTATCCATATCCCTCTCTCTCTCTCTCTCTCTCTCCCCCTCCCTCTCTCTCTCTCCATATACTGTTGCACTGTTGGACTGCTTTTTGCACCTTCACCATGACACTCACTCTCTTGAGCACCTCACCATGCACACAGAACTACAGGCTAGTCCCGGCCCTGTCACTGGAAGCGTCTCATGCTAGATCACCCTCAAGCACACTGTGGATTTTCTTTATTTAATTTATATAGTATATTTAGTATTTCGTTTTGTTAGTTTTTCTTATCTTCTACTGTCTCTATTGTACAGTGGAGTTTTGTTATATGTTTATACTTATATTTACCATTTCTGCTGTAAGTGCATGTTGTGTGTGATGTCTGTATGCTACTGAGACCCTTGAATTTCCCCTTGGAGATCAATAACGTATCTATCTATCTATCTATCTATCTCTCTCTCTCTCTCTCTCCCTCCCTCTCTCTTTTGCAGGTTTGGGTTCACAGTGCTGCTGTTCTTGCTGCGGGCAGTGGTGGCCATGAATTTTAATGTGGTGTATATCTACACTGCAGAGGTGAGCCTCAACCCAAACACACTGCGTCCAAGTAACTTATCTGTGTAATATTCCTATGTAATGGTTTGTGTGTGTGTGTGTCGCAGGTTTACCCCACAGCGGTGCGTTCCATAGGAATGGGAGTTTGCACATCCTGCAGCCGCATTGGAGGCATGCTAGCACCTTTCATTGCACAGGTTGGTCTCTTTATGGAGGCATGCTAGCACCTTAATTGCACAGGTTGGTGTATGTCTACATCGGTGTGTGTTGTCTAACTGTGGCAAGAGATCAGTCACCCTACCCAGCCTTGCACCCAGATCTCCAAACCGGCCGCTTGACCGAAGACAAAGAGCAGACTTGACCATCAGACTTCCTCCCCATCAGACCCATGTGCTTCATGACATCACGCACACAGGTGCCCCATACACTAGTGCTTCACCTCTCTGGGGTCTCACTCAGGTCACCCTCTCCTCTCTTAGAGGCCCCTCATACAGCTCACACATTGTGCATGGCTCCAGTGGCCTCATGGCGAGCCATCCCGCTTCTGAGGGTCAGAGCGGTCACCTCACTCAGTCAGAGCGGTCATTTCACTCAGTCAGAGCGGTCACCTCACTCAGTCAGAGCGGTCATTTCACTCAGTCAGAGCGGTCACCTCACTCAGTCAGAGCGGTCACCTCCCAGAGTTGACCATTGGTATGGCAGTCAGAGATCGTAGTTACCGTGGTGACAGCATTCTGTCACAATAACATAAGGACAGAACAGTTTGAATCGCTGTCCTATTAATTTGCACAGATAGGAGGGATAGTTACTCTCTAACTACTTAAATAAATAAATTCCAGCTCGTTCCTTGCCATCCCTTGCCTTTGTGTCCTGCTTTTTCTTAGCGTGTTCAATACTTTTTTCCTGTGCCATTCCACTTTTTTACTCAACTCTACTGATGAACATTAATGATTGGATTGTTTTATATGTGTGGATTACCTAAGTTATTATTAATGTCTGGTGAAAATTTAATGCGAATAGCCTCATTGGAAGTATACTTACTGAAAAAAATGTTGACGTGTTCAATATTTATTTTCCCCGCTGTACAATAACATAAGGACAGAACGGTTTGAATCACTGTCCACCTGAACACTCTGATATGTGCAGGGGATGTGTATTTGTTACCAAATTTAACACAATTTAAAAAATCTATAAAATATAAATATAAAAACTGATATCTAATCCGTCTCTTTCTTTCTCTCTCTCTCTCTCTCTGTGTGTGTGTGTCTCAGGTGCTGATGTCCCAGTCAGTGTTGCTGGCTATGCTGCCCTTTGCTCTGGCCTGCTTGCTCTCCGCTGTGGGGACACTCCTGCTTCCCATTGAAACTAGAGGACGAGCCCTACTGGTAACCCTAACCCTAACCCTACTGGTAACCCTAACCCTAACCCTAACCCTACTGGTAACCCTAACCCTAACCCTACTGGTAACCCTAACCCTAACCCTACTGGTAACCCTAACCCTAACCCTACTGGTAACCCTAACCCTAACCCTAACTCTACTGGTAACAAACCTGTCTATATCTATACATCTATACGATCCCTACTGGTAACCCTAACCCTGACCCTGACCCTATTGGTAACAAACCTGTCTGTCCATCAGCCTGTCTATCTCCTGGTAAAAAGTCCATCAGCCTGTCTGTCAGCCTGTCTTTCTGTCTGTCTTTCTGTCTCTCTGTCTGTGTCTTTCTGTTGGTAAAACATCTGTTTGTCTGACAGTTTGTCTATCTATCCATCTGCCTGCCTGTCTGCCTGTCTGTCCCATCAAATGTCTGTCTTCCATTTGTGAGTGTGTGTGTGTGTGTGTGTGTGTGTGTTTGAATAATTTAAAATAAAAATTATCAATTAATAATACATTTTAATAACTAACCTTTTTACTCTTTTTGCAGCAAAATTCCTGACACGAGGGAAAATGGATAGCTTTTTCTTGAATTTTTATAGATATTGCTTACACTGGAGAATGTTTATGAACTTGTACAAAATAAAATCATACAGATACAAACACACATCTCATCTGTTTGGATTTGGTTCTGCCCGACAAATGTAATGTGTTTTGACGAGTCACGCTCGTCGTAGTTGTAATAAAGTAGAGCTGTTCTTTGTCACTAGGATCACCTTATCAGGATACAGTTGGTAGGGAAGGCCAAGTAACATGGTTGTCATAATATTGGTAGTGCTGATTGAACAGCTCCACTTAAAGGCACTTTTCCCATGTAGAATGGCCACTAGAGGGAGCTCTTTTCCCATGTAGAATGGCCGCTATGTAGAATGGCCACTAGAGGGAGCTCTTTTCCCATGTAGAATGGCCACTATGTAGAATGGCCACTAGAGGGAGCACTTTTCCCATGAAGAATGGCCACTAGAGGGAGCTCTTTTCCCATGTAGAATGGCCACTATGTAGAATGGCCACTAGAGGGAGCTCTTGCATGGTCTCATAGATATCTACGCCTCTGGTTTCATAAAAACAAACTGTGCTGTCAGCAGACTCTAGGTGCTGAACACTGTAACTGGCATCAGTAAGTAAAGTACATCAACTACGATGATGAAATAGACAGATGTCTGTCTGTTAAGCAAGATCAGTCTCAGGGCAGATCATTGCTTACTAATCTCTCCTTATTGACTACTTACATTATGGGCCCTGAGCACTGAGATCTGATCAATTGCAGTAGGCTGCTTAATAATATAGAGTTAGAGTTAGTATGCCTGTGCTGCTTAATAATATAGTTAGAGTTAGTATGCCTGTGCTGCTTAATAATATAGAGTTAGAGTTAGTGTGCCTGTGCAGTTTAATAATAGAGAGCTACAGTGGGCAGTGCTTCGACTTGGCCAGCTTCACTCGCGGTCCGCGCGTGGGATCACGCGGTACCACGCGACTTTAATTTGTATTTTTCCAGTGAGACGCTGCAACAACCCAAACAACCGGTAGATGGCTCAAGTGAGCAGGGTGTCTCATAAAAAGAAATGGAGCCGGGAAAACCCTACACAGACTTCACTACAGACTTTAGCAGACTGGTTTAGAAATAATTTAATAGCCAGAAATATGCCTGCCCTGCCCTAATAAAGAAATACTTGGTTAACTGCGAGTGAATCCCGTTTGCAGCCGTAGAAGAAACGCAGGACAAGTTAAACATTCTGGTTTTCTCATAGTGCAACGATGATAGACATCATTTGCTCAAAATATAGAGCATATTAACCTCCGTTGCTCAGCCAAATGCCTTCCTGTTAAGTCCTGTTATCATTGTTATATTTAGTGCTCTCCCCAATCCTAGACGTTCACATTGCATGTTTGTTTGTAATGGATGCAACCGCGAGATAGGCTACGCGTTTGACGGCAATGAGTTGTTAACAGACATGAACCAAGACATATAGCCCAGCAGCAATCTAGGGACTGTTCATTGTTTATTGAAGGGGCCACCGAGAATTTTTGAGTGCTTCAGTCAAAAGTTGCATGACCCTCCCTTGCCTGCTAGAAATTGTTCAATGACCCTCCGAGAGAATTGTTAAAAAAAAGACATGACCCTCCCCTTGCCAATTGTCGCTGTCTTCCGCCCGCGCTGCTGCCACAGCCACACACCGTGATAACGTTCTTAAATCAATCTTTCGTGAGCTTGCATGCTACCAGTCCTTCCTTTTCAAATGTGTTGCGCCTGTTTGCACAATTTCACAAATAATCATATGTGATTAATAATATGACAAATAATCCCTGTGCACGGGGACGAGAAACAATGCATGCCAACTTTTTCCGTGTTTATCACGTATTTTAACTTTCCCCGCTGTCTTGCCGTTTTTAATGTTTTCCGTAGAATATCCCATATTTTAATACTCTAATAACAGCCCTGCCATCGGGCCTGTCTCTGTGTTGCCCTGTTGCTACCCCTTGCCCTTCCAACGAAACAGATGTCTTCAAATCATCGTTTTCCTTGCTTGAATGTCATAAACATACAACGTTATGCAGCAGAATAGCCTAACGCATAGGCTACTTGGAACATAACACATTTGACAAAGGACAGATGTATCGTAACACCCCCAATTATCACCACTTTTGTTCAGAAATTCTAAAACAACGATGTTTTTTAACACTTCAAAATAACATTTGCTAAATTAACCTTACCTTTTTCAGTAGCCTAGCCATAGGTGTGTAGATTTGAACAAAATCTGGTTTGGTTCTTAACGGGAGCATTTACTGCCTGGAATATCCGATTTTGTTTACCACGCTCAGAGTTATAGCGCTGGCCTGATGGGTCGCCTATTCACACCGTTTCAACGGCACATGGACGGTTAGACTGAGAATTCTCGTCGTGAAATTAAAATTCCACTGGAGCTCCAATCGGTTGTGTACACGCAGCCTTACAACACTGTTTACAGCTCTTTGAGTCACTGTAAAATTTACACAAATTAATGGTCGAATATTACTGATGATCATTGTTATTTAAAAACATGCAGTGTGCGTAGGGCACCAAAAACATCTTGCTCGTAAAAAAGCATCATACTGCACATTGTGGCGGGTCTGTTATTTACTGTAGGCTGTGCAAACCACAGGGCAAGCCTGCATTCGAGGCCTTCTGTTGAAGAATTTTATATAAAGCCTGCGCTAACAGTAATCCTCCTGCCCCTGATAGGCCTACCACAGCTGTGGATATGTGTGGAATGTTCAAGTAATAACACAATCCAATGTGTGTCTCAATTGTCCCCCGCTGACCACCTCACACATTTCTCTAGATTTTGCGAATTTGCGAAACGAATTTACATGACACAATGCCATAAAATATGCCAGTTTTAGGACACAGAATAATGTTTGTAATGATACCAGTTAGGCCTACGTTTAACAGTAACAAGTGTAATGAGCTATTCATTGTCGAAGGTGCATGGTCAAGTGAAATTACTTTGGAAAAAAAACATTTGCCGATATCATCGCCGATCATCAGAATATTGCTCTGGACTGCAGGTAACTTGTTAAGCCAGTGGTTCTCAGACTTTTATTTAATTCCCCACTTTGATCAAGGGGCATGACTGATGATAGTGGAGATAACGTGTTATCCCGAGGCCTTTGCCAGTCAGCAGCTCCGGCGGTAGGCTACCCTATTAAAAGTATAAGTGTTCGATGCCCCAAACGGAGACACATCGGCTTCTTTATTGTTTTTAACGATCTCTATGCTACTCACAAACATGTAGGCATGGGGACATGATGAAGTAGGCTATCCAACTGTCGCGGTGTTAAATTATTGTGATTACTAGCCAGTGGTTTTCAAACATGCTTGACTTCGGACATCTAACTAAAATGCAACAGACTCATATCAGTCCTCGTGATTCGCAAAATGAGGACCAGTGTTTTGTCAAATTGCAAATAGCTATTCGCTTTAACGAATTTTTATGATAGTATGCTTTTTTGTATAGGCTACTATCTTAATCTTGGAATATCGGAGGAAGTGGCGATCTGCAGTCAGCCAAATATGAATGTAATTCCGCATAAAGCAGATGTATTTGTTTATTGTACAGAAAAATAAAAATGACATGTCAAGCAGTCAATTGACTACATTGCAGTCAAGAAGTAGGGCAAATTAAGACACTGTTTTGATTTTATGTAGTTGCATTGCCCCTAACACTGACAATAACATAGCAGATTTCGATTTTTCGCTACCACCATGTAGTCAAGCCTAAGCCATACCCAAGTAGCCTTAATCGAGGTAAATGTTTAATTATGCATGATTTATTTTGTTATTGAATCTGTGAGCTGGGATTCCTCTTGGTAACAATTGTGTTTGGTAGCCTCCTGCTTTTCAGAAGGGGCGCAGTCAGGCTACTGACAGAGCAAATGTACAGTGGCAGAGCAACGCACAGTGGCTGAAGTCGCGGCAATTAAAGCTTCACGCAGCTTCACGTCTGGTATTGAGCGACTGAAGTGGCCATTTGAAAGCGATGCCCACTGTAGTATAGAGTTAGTATGCCTGTGCTGTTTAATAATATAGAGTTAGTATAGAGTTAGTGTGCCTGTGCTGCTTAATAATATAGAGTTAGTGTGCCTGTGCTGCTTAATAATATAGAGTTAGTATGCCTGTGCTGCTTAATAATATAGAGTTAGTGTGCCTGTGCTGCTTAATAATATAGAGTTAGTATGCCTGTGCTGTTTAATAATATAGAGTTAGTATAGAGTTAGTGTGCCTGTGCTTAATAATATAGAGTTAGTATAGAGTTAGTGTGCCTGTGCTGCTTAATAATATAGAGTTAGTATCGAGTTAGTGTGCCTGTGCTGTTTAATAATATAGAGTTAGTATAGAGTTAGTGTGCCTGTGCTGTTTAATAATATAGAGTTAGTGTGCCTGTGCTGCTTAATAATATAGAGTTAGTATAGAGTTAGTGTGCCTGTGCTGCTTAATAATATAGAGTTAGTATAGAGTTAGTGTGCCTGTGCTGTTTAATAATATAGAGTTAGTATGCCTGTGCTGCTTAATAATATAGAGTTAGTGTACCTGTGCTGCTTAATAATATAGAGTTGGTGTGCCTATGCTGCTTAATAATATAGAGTTAGTATGCCTGTGCTGTTTAATAATATAGAGTTAGTGTGCCTGTGCTGCTTAATAATATAGAGTTAGTATACCTGTGCTGTTTAATAATATAGAGTTAGTATAGAGTTAGTATACCTGTGCTGTTTAATAATATAGAGTTAGTATAGAGTTAGTATACCTGTGCTGCTTAATAATATAGAGTTAGTGTGCCTGTGCTGCTTAATAATATAGAGTTAGTATAGAGTTAGTGTGCCTGTGCTGTTTAATAATATAGAGTTAGTATAGAGTTAGTATGCCTGTGCTGCTTAATAATATAGAGTTAGTATAGAGTTAGTGTGCCTGTGCTGTTTAATAATATAGAGTTAGTGTGCCTGTGCTGCTTAATAATATAGAGTTAGTATAGAGTTAGTGTGCCTGTGCTGCTTAATAATATAGAGTTAGTATAGAGTTAGTATACCTGTGCTGTGTTTAACCCCACAACTCCTCTTTCTCTGCCCCGCCTCCCCAAGCTCACCTCCCCTACTCGACTCCTTTAAGCTGTTAAAGCTTAACAAAAATCCTCCTGCACTGTGGGAATCTTTAAGCCTGTGTCTGGCTGCACACACACACACACACACACACACACACACATTTCTCAGGTGGCTAATAGACATGTAAATCTGATGTGTGTGGCTAGTACGTGGCTAGTGTATTTGTGTGTATAACCAAAGTCCTTTTAGGCAAGTCCCTCCATTCGGCGGCCATATTGCAACGCTTTTTGGGTACTCATCGGTCATCCTCTTCGGCAGAAATCTTGCGTGCAGGCTTCTCTCTCTCTCTTGCTGTCTCTCTCTCTCTTGCTGTCTCTCTCTCTCTCTTGCTGTCTCTCCCTCTCTCTCTCTTGCTGTCTCTCTCTCTTGCTGTCTCTCTCTCTCTCTCTCTTGCTGTCTCTCTCTCTCTTGCTGTCTCTCCCTCTCTCTCTCTTGCTGTCTCTCTCTCTTGCTGTCTCTCTCTCTCTCTCTCTTGCTGTCTCTCTCTCTCTCTTGCTGTCTCTCTCTCTCTCTCTTGCTGTCTCTCTCTCTTGCTGTCTGACCAATTTTTGTGTATGAGCACTGTGTACAGTATGTGTGTGTGTGTGTGCACGTGTGCATGCATGTGTGTGTGTGTGTGTGAGTGTGTGTGCACCCACAGGTGGTGTGTGTGTGTGTGTGTGTGTGTGTGTGCACCCACAGGTGGTGTGTGTGTGTGAGTGTTTGTGCACCCACAGGTGGTGTGTGTGTGTGAGTGTGTGTGCACCCACAGGTGGTGTGTGTGTGTGTGTGTGTGTGTGTGAGGTGTGTGTGCACCCACAGGTGGTGTGTGTGTGTGTGTGTGTGTGTGTGTGTGTGTGTGTATGTGTGTGAGTGTGTGTGCACCCACAGGTGGTGTGTGTGTGTATGTGTGACATGTAAATGTATGTAATAGACATGTAAATCTGATGTGTGTGGCTAGTACGTGGCTAGTGTATTTGTGTGTATAACCAAAGTCCTTTTAGGCAAGTCCCTCCATTCGGCGGCCATATTGCAACGCTTTTTGGGTACTCATCGGTCATCCTCTTCGGCAGAAATGCGCGTGCGCAAGGCTTCACGACACCAATCTGCTCCAGCAGCAAGATCACAACACATGATTGGCACGATGCCTTCACAACACACCACATGATTGGCTCAATGTGTTCACATCACACCACATGATTGGCTCAATGTATTCACATGTCGACGTTTTGCCGAGGAACTAGCCCCATGCATTTCTGTTGAGGATTTTTTTTGAGTGCTGTCTCCTCATTAGAAAGTCTCTGGTATAAGCATTTGTGTGTGTGTGTGTGTGTGCAGGTTGTGTGCGTGTGTGTGTGCGTGCAGGTTGTGTGTGCGTGTGTGTGTGTGTTTGCGTGCAGTGTTGTGTGTGTGTGTGTGTGTAAACAGAGACGCTACTAGTGAGCGTGGGATCAGCATGTTGAGCAGTGAGCAGTCAGAGGCACAAACTGCATGTGACCTTGGCTGAGAGGGTGGCGTGGAGTGTGTGAGAGAGGTGTGTGTGTGGTGGGGGTGAGAGAGAGTGTGTGTGTGTGTGTGGTGTGGGGTGAGAGAGATGTGTGTGTGTGTGGGGGAGATGGTGTGTGTGTGTGGGGGAGATGTGGTGTGTGTGTGAGAGATGTGTGGGGGTAGAGAGAGATATGTGGTGTGTGTGTGTGGGGAGATGTGGGTGTGTGTGTGGGGGGGGTGTGTGAGAGAGGTGTGTGTGGGGTAGAGATGTGTGTGTGTGGGGAGATGTGGTGTGTGTGTGTGGGGGTGATGTGGTGTGTGTGTGGGGGGTAGAGAGGAGATGTGGTGTGTGTGGGGGATGAGTGTGTGTGTAGGGTGTGTGTGTGTGTGTGGGGGAGAGAGATGTGTGTGTGTGTGGGAGGGAGATGTGGGTGTGTGTGTGTGGGTGTGGGGGAGATGTGGTGATGTGTATTGGGGGGAGATGTGGTGTGTGTGTGTGTGGGGGAGATGTGGTGGGATGTGTGTGGGGGAGAGGATGGTGTGGTGTGGGAGAGAGATGTGGTTATTGTGTGTGGGGAGATGTAGTTGTGTTTGTGTGTGGGAGATGGGGTGTGTGTGGGGAGATGTGGAGATTATTATTGGAGTGTGAGAGAGATGGTGTGTGTGTGTGTGTGGGGGAGATGGTGTGTGTGTGTGGGGGGTGAGAGAGATGTGGTGTGTGTGTGTGGGGGAGATGTGGTGTGTGTGTGTGGGGGGGTGTGAGAGAGATGTGGTGTGTGTGTGTGGGGGTGAGAGAGATGTGTGTGGGGGGCAGCATAGAGGAAGAAGTGGGAAGCTCAGCACTGCAGATGAGCGTAAATATTTGAAGGGGGTGTGTGGCTTAGAATGTGTGACTAAGTGTGTGTGTGTGTTTTGCCTTTACTGTTTGTCTTTTGGCTATTGCCTCTCTCTCTGCTGTCTCTCTCTCTTGCTGTCTCTCTCTTGTCTCTCTCTCTCTTTTGTCTCTCTCTCTCTCTCTCTCTCTTGCTGTCTCTCTCTCTTGCTATCTCTCTCTCTCTCTCTCTCTCTCTGTCTCTCTCTCTTGCTGTCTCTCTCTCTCTCTCTCTTGCTGTCTCTCTCTCCTCTCTCTCTCTCTCTCTCTGTCTCTGTGAGAGTGGCATTAGGTCTCTACTACTCGTGTGCAAATTTATTAGATCTTCACGAGGAGCTATCCAGGTTTTGTGGTGTCTACTTTTCTATTGCAAGGGAATGATCACTCAGTGATACTTTGACAGGAGTTTTCTATGGCGATGGTTTTAATTTCATTTAAATATGGTGTAATTTGTAATCAATTCAGATAGTTCTGTAGCAGTGTAGCTTATTTACTTGTTCGATTTTGCATTTCCATGTGTTAATGTAGTTTTGTTTGCTGTGTTCTCTGCTTCTTTTTGCTACTGAAACAATACTTGAGCTGCAGTTTTCAGGTTGTGTTTTGTATTATGAAGTTTAAGGGGTCCTCCTCTGGAGTTATCTCTCTCTCTGTCTCTCTCTCTCTCTCTCTCTCTCTCTGTCTCTCTCTCTCTCTCTTGCTGTCTCTCTCTCTCTTGCTGTCTCTCTCTCTCTCTCTCTCTCTCTTGCTGTCTCTCCCTCTCTCTCTCTCTTGCTGTCTCTCTATCTCTCTCTCTCTCTCTTGCTGTCTCTCTCTCTCTCTCTTGCTCTCTCTCTCTTGCTGTCTCTCTCTCTTGCTGTCTGACCAATTTTTGTGTATGAGCACTGTGTACAGTATGTGTGTGTGTGTGTGCACGTGTGCATGCATGTGTGTATGTATGTGTGTGTGTGTGTGAGTGTGTGTGCACCCACAGGTGGTGTGTGTGTGTGTGTGAGTGTGTGTGCACCCACAGGTGGTGTGTGTGTGTGTGAGTGTTTGTGCACCCACAGGTGGTGTGTGTGTGTGAGTGTGTGTGCACCCACAGGTGGTGTGTGTGTGTGTGTGTGTGTGTGTGTGTGTGTGCACCCACAGGTGGGTGTGTGTGTGTGTGTGTGTGTGTGTGTGTGTGTGTGTGTGTGTGTGTGTGTGTGTATGTGTGAGTGTGTGTGCACCCACAGGTGGTGTGTGTGTGTGAGTGTGTGTGCACCCACAGGTGGTGTGTGTGTGTATGTGTGAGTGTGTGTGCACCCACAGGTGGTGTGTGTAGTAAAGACACCTGACCTCTTTAATCCCTCTTTGTCTCACAGTGGGAGACTCAGAGTGCTAGCTGTCTAGCACATTGTGTACAGTATGAGCTTGTGTGTGTGTGTGTGTGTGTGTGTGTGTGTGTGTGTGTGTGCCTGCTAGCTGTCTAGCACATTGTGTACCGTTTTAGTGTGTGTGTGTGTGTGCCTGCTAGCTGTCTAGCACATTGTGTACAGTATGAGGTTGTGTGTGTGTGTGTGTGTATGCGTGCGTCTGACTATGTGAGTTTGTCCTGGTAACTGTGTTTTGTGGTTATAAATGCATTTTGCCAACTTTGCCAGAAGGAAATTGTACCCCAGTTTTAATGCACACACACACACACACACACACACACAGAGAGAGAATTGATTCCCCGCTCTGTAATCCTGTCTCGGTAAACCTTGCTTCTGTTTCTGAAGAGGTTGAGGAGAGGAGGGCACTAGGCCATCAAGCATCTGTAACCTCCACAACATCAACAACCTAAACAACAGAAACAACAAAAATAGAAACAACAGAAACATCAAAAACAACAAAAACAACAAACAACAGAAACAACATAAACAACAAACAACAGAAACAACAAACAACAGAAACAACATAAACAAATGGTCAGTAATTACTCCATACACATTAATGTTATTATGTCATAATGTCAATGTCACATAATTATTTTCAGAAAATATGGAATATTAACAATAACAAAAGAAAATAAGAAAATGGCTGGAAATAATCTAATTAGGGATAAATATAGAATTACAAAATACTTTTGTTTCACATTGATAGAAAATCTGACATCAGTCAGGACAGTAGTCATCTGACATCATGGTTTTGTATGTGAGCCTTATGGTCTTATAATGATGTCTCATGATTCATTCATTCATTCAGTTCAGTTCAGTTATTTTCATGAAAGAAAATAATAATTGACATTTTCTAAGAGGGCCAGTCGAGTAAAATACAAAGTACTTAAAATACAACAGCTGCCGTTGCTTTTATCTGCACATAATATCTTGTGTAAGGTTGAGCCTTTTTGCCGAACTTTTAATAACATTTTCAATAATGCAATTATTATGCAAGTCGTGTTACAGGTTCTATCAGTGTTTTGCACAAGCCCAATGTTTTCCATAACATCCTACTGCAGTATTGAACACACACACACGCACGCACACGCACTGTCTCTCGCTCAAGCACATACACACACGAGCTGCTTACTCTTCAGAATGCCCTCGCTAGAGCCAATCAGCTAAGCGTGCCGCCACTGTCAAAGATTGCACACAGTTGCAGACCGCTCCCGTCGAACTGACCACTCTCTTGCAGCTTTGGTGAGTCCTCCGCTGTTTTCGGGATGCCACAACTGACCACCAGTGCGTTTCAGGTGCTGTCACAACCTTCAGCGCGACATTGCGTCAGTTAGAATCGTAGGTGCGTCGTAGCCTGGTGTCCTGACAGCACTGGCGCCACACATAAACCTACACGTGCCGTTGTGGATGGGATTGTGCAGTTTAAAGAGACCCTACCGGAATTATGTCTTCAGTGGGATTCAGTTTCCTGCCCTTCAGTAAACCCGGTGTCGTTTCTGCGAAGGAATTACGATGGAGTTTATGTTGTGAAACGGAGCCTTGCCACAGGTGAGAGTTTTATTACGAAAACATCGTGTGCTTTTTGACGTGACAGCGGCATTCAGTTTGTTACTTTGAGATTCCCAATGCAGCAGCAGCAGAGGGTGCAGGGCGCGCGCACGGCCGGTTGTCCCGCCGCAGCAATGTATGTCAGAGTTTAGGGCGTGTGAATCCTCTCGTGCACACACCGGGAGCAATCTGCCACATGAAACGGTGCGATAGTCTGCAGATTGTTGCACAGGACGTAGGTTATGGTTTTGGGAGATTGTATAGTGCATTTTATTTATTTTTGTCGTTGTGACTTTGACACAATATGGCAGAGTGTGTGTGTGTGCGCGCTATGTGAAGGAAAATAATGGCCGGCTCCGGATTCAAGTGCGTTATTGGCTTTTTGACTGGGTTAAGTCAGGCAAAGCGCTGTCGCGCTCGGTGCGCTGTATTGGCTTGTCAGTCAGACGCTTAAATCCCGTTAAAGCCCTCAGCTGCCCTTAAGGACACACACACACACACTCACTCACACACAGCTGAGGTGTGTGTTTTCACCCCCTGTATAGTGAAAGCACCGCTCAATAATCCTATTTTATCAGAGGCTGCACACTCATTAAGACAGGCAAACAGACACAGATGATGATGATTAGGATTCCTAATTTAGGAATGAGCGCATTCTCTGGTGTGTGTGTGTGTGTCTCTCTCTCCCTCTGTGTGTGTGTGTGTGTGTGTCTCCCTCTCTCTCTCCCTGTGTGTGTGTGTGTGTGTGTGTGTGTGTGTGTCTCTCTCTCCCCCTCTGTGTGTGTGTGTGTGTGTCTCCCTCTGTGTGTGTGTGTGTGTGTGTGTGTCTCCCTCTCTCTGTGTGTTTGTGTGTGTGTGTCTCCCTCCTGTGTGTGTGTGTGTGTGTGTGTGTGTGTGTGTGTGTGTGTGTGTGTGTGTGTGTGTGTGTGTGTGTGTGTGTGTCTCCCTCTGTGTGTGTGTGTGTGTTTGAGAGAGAAAGAGTCCACAGTGGGAGCTGTATTGTCTATTGTACAGAAGGAGAGAGGGAGGGAGGGAGAGAGAGGGAGGGAGAGAGAGAGAGAGAGGGAGGGAGAGATGGACAGAGAGAGAGAGGGACAGAGAGGGACAGAGAGAGAGAGATGGACAGAGAGGGAGAGGGACAGAGAGAGAGAGAGGGACAGAGAGAGAGAGATGCAGTTGAGACTTGCTGACTCAGCCATCATCTCTCCTGACAGATCATTTGTCAGATGTTCACATAGTCATCTCTTCTCTTTTGTATGAGTGTCATCCCAAAGCAGTGTTACCTCAATCTGCCTTGCCTGTGTGTGTGCCTGTGTGTGTGTGAGAGAGAGAGAAAAGGAGTGTGAGGGTGTGACGGATGTTTGTGTTTCATAACAACTTGTTTTTCCTTGTCGGCTTCCCCAGGCCGTGTGTGTGTGTGTGAGTGTTGTCTGAATGTTGAATGTGTGAGGGCTGAGTCGAGTGTGTGTGTGTGTCAGGCATGGATGAGCAGGCCCAGGTGTTGTTCGATGCCTTCGTGCAGGCGTCCACCTGCCGGGCGACACTGTCTGCGTTTGAGCAGGTGTGCTTGTTGCTACGGCTACAGCCGGGGCCACGCCTCTACCACACGCTCCGGCCGCGACTGGACTACTGGAGGGTGCGAGGCCTGTGGACACGACTGGACAAGAGGGCCGCACACACACTCTACCAGAACGGCCACGCCTGCGCCAACACCACGGTACACGCACACACACACACACACACACACACTCTACCAGACAGGCTACGCCTGCGCCAACACCACGGCACACACACACACACACACACACACACACACACACACGCACACACACTCTACCAGAAAGGCTACGCCTGCGCCAACACCACGGTACACGCACACACATGCACACACACACACACACACACACACACACACACACACACGCACACATGCACACACACACACATGCACACACACACACACACACACACACACACACTACCAGAAAGGCTATGCTTGCTTTAACAGCACAGTACACGTACACACACACACACACACACACACACTATCAGAAAGGCTATGCTTGCTTTAACAGCACAGTACACAAACACACACACACATATACATACACACACACACACACTAGCAGAAATGCTGGGGTGTATAGGGTGTATCGGTCTAATTGAGTGCCTGTCGCTTTAAGACGTTCGTGAGGGAACCCTTGCCATTTTAACACAGTTAAAAGGCTGCTGATATATGTGTGAATCATGCAATTCATTTTTCAGTTTCCCATGTAGTTAGTTAAAATAAAGGTTCGTACTTCTCCTTGAGACAAACACTTTTTAGTCTTGGAAAACACTTTTCCATTTACATTGGGATTTTGCATTCAATGTCAGAGTCAATAAAATGAGCCCTGCATGAGTAACCTAGCCGCAATTGACAAGCAGCTGTAACTAAGCATGCTGAACTCGACATCCAAACATTCTAACATTAGCTTAAAGATACGGCTTGATTGAAATTTCCTAACCTAACCCTAACTACAGTATGTTGTGATAAGACCTTAGCAGAGTTAACTTGAATGCAGCAGTTTTGAACAAATTTGCGCAGCATGGTCATGATGCTAAGCGGAATTAATAGCAGTTTAGCCAGACGTCTTCTATGCAATGCTTCTATGTAGCAACAACAATCCTTCAACAATTGTGAATATTTAGTTAAATGCACATGCAGAGGAGGGGCAGCGGGCTACGAGAGAGAGCGGGGCAGCGGGCTACGAGAGAGAGAGGGGCAGCGGGCTACGAGAGAGAGCGGGGCAGCGGGCAACGAGAGAGAGAGGGGCGGGGCAAGGAAAGGCTGCGTGCGTAAAAAGCGCAGCTCAATGGCAATGCAAGGATTTGATCTTATATTTAAATAGTACAACATAGAACATTATTGTGTGGCGGCCCACCACAGATTAGTCAACGTATGGGAAACACTGGTGTGTGTGTGTATACATAATCAGGCTTGTGCTCTGTGTGTGCGTGTGTGCGTGCGTGCATGTGTGTGCATGTGTGTGTGTGTGCGTGCATGTGCATGCGTGTGTGTGTGTGTGTGTGTGTGTGTTTGTAGTGTCTGATCATCGGTGCAGGGCCCTGTGGCTTGCGGACGGCCATTGAGCTGGCGTTGCTGGGGGCTCGGGTTCTGCTGCTGGAGAAGAGGGACTCGTTCTCGCGGAACAACGTTCTCCACCTGTGGCCCTGCACCATCCACGACCTCCGCGGCCTCGGCGCCAAGAAGTTCTACGGACAGTTCTGCGCCGGATCCATCGACCACATCAGTTAGTGTCTCTTTGCATGAACATGTGTGTGTGTGTGTGTGTGTGTGTGTCTTGATGATATTTTGGGTATGCTTAAACATGCATTTGTTTGGTTCAATAAAAATACTGTACTGTAAACAATTAAATGAATATCATATGGTTAAATTTGATATATATCCCTGTTTGTGAGGTGCATGTAGAGTATAGCATAGGAGTCTTAGAGCAGAAAGAGGCACATAGGGGTCTTAGAGCAGAGAAAGACACATGGGGGTCTTAGAGCAAAGAGAGAGGCACATAGGGGTCTTAGAGCAGAGAGAGACTCTTAGAGCAGAAAGAGGCACATAGGGGTCTTAGAGCAGAGAGAGACTCTTAGAGCAGAGAGAGGCACATAGGGGTCTTAGAGCAGAGAGAGACTCTTAGAGCAGAGAGAGGCACATAGGGGTCTTAGAGCAGAGAGAGACTCTTAGAGCAGAGAGAGACTCTTAGAGCAGAAAGAGGCACATAGGGGTCTTAGAGCAGAGAGAGACTCTTAAACAGAAGAGGGCATAAGGGGTCTTAGAGCAGAGAGACTCTTAAGAGGAGCAGAAAGAGAGAGAGAGGCTATAGGGTCTGAGCAGAGAGAGAGACTCTTAAGAGCAGAGAGGGAACTCTTAGAGCAGAAGGAGCACAGGGGTCTTAAGAGCAGAGACTCTTAGAAAGAGGCACATAGGGGTCTTAAGTGAAGAGCCTATAGGGTCTTAGAGCAGAGAGAGACTCTTAGAGCAGAGAGAGAGTCTTAGAGCAGAGAGAGGCACATAGGGGTCTTAGAGCAGAGAGAGAGTCTTAGAGCAGAGAGAGGCACATAGGGGTCTTAGAGCAGAGAGAGACTCTTAGAGCAGAGAGAGAGTCTTAGAGCAGAGAGAGGCACATAGGGGTCTTAGAGCAGAGAGAG
This sequence comes from Alosa alosa, assembly GCF_017589495.1. Taxonomy (NCBI): domain Eukaryota; kingdom Metazoa; phylum Chordata; class Actinopteri; order Clupeiformes; family Clupeidae; genus Alosa; species Alosa alosa. Next base: position 185,619 of record NC_063211.1, on the reverse strand, counting down.
AACTGAGGGAGACCTGGAAAGGGAGTTAATGAGGGAGAGAGTGCAGAAGAGATCAGGAGGAAGGGAGGGAGGACGGAAAAGAGAGAGAACTCCTGAGGGATGAAGAGAGGAGTAATGAGAAAGAGAAAGAGGCTGTGATGGAGAGATGGAGTGAGAGAGTGGTAGAGGTAGATAGAGATGGAGAGAGTGGTAGAGGTAGATAAGATGGGGAGAGTGGTAGAGGTAGATAAGATGGGGAGAGTGGTAGAGGTAGATAAGATGGGGAGAGTGGTAGAGGTAGATAGAGAGTGAGAGAGTGGTAGAGGTAGATAGAGAGTGAGAGAGTGGTAGAGGTAGATAAGATGGAGAGAGTGGTAGAGGTAGATAGAGAGTGAGAGAGTGGTAGAGGTAGATAGAGATGGAGAGAGTGGTAGAGGTAGATAGAGAGTGAGAGAGTGGTAGAGGTAGATAAGATGGGGAGAGTGGTAGAGGTAGATAAGATGGGGAGAGTGGTAGAGGTAGATAAGATGGAGAGAGTGGTAGAGGTAGATAGAGAGTGAGAGAGGTATAGTTCCAGTTTTGCATCTGCAGCCCCCCCCTGCAGTGTTGGCCCTGTGCCACAGGCTTGTGTTATGTGTGT
>NC_063211.1:177500-180000 GCF_017589495.1 Alosa alosa | reverse complement strand
AATCGAAAAGAATTCCCGGTTGGGCGCTTCACTTTTGGGCGCGGTCGAGGAAAAAATATTGACATTTGTCGCGTTAGTCTATCTTTTCTTAAAAGTAGGACCACGTTCCGCATTCTGTGCATGACACCAATGCAATGCCTCTGCATGGGTTGTAGCCTACGTGAGGAGTTCTCCCCTCCCAAAAAGAGTTGGTTGGGTCCATATAGCCCGTCTTTTACAAAAGTTTTCTCAATCACGGATAGCCAAAGCCGGCCCTACAGTAGACACAAAGCGTCAGGAAGAATGGATGGGTAGAAAGAGGCCAGGAGGACTGAGCAGCAGATCAACCAGTCGACCACTGAAAATGATGAGCCCGAAATTGGTGATGAGGAGGCCATGACTACAGGGACAAGTAGAGAGGATAAATTAAAGTTATTTAATGTAAGAAAGAGCAATTACCCTACATGATAAACCTATATGCCTTGTTTGCTCAGAAGGGTGGAGTAAAGGAGTAGGCTACCCATGCAAAAACATGTAGCCCTAAACATTAGTTCAATATGCCTCTTTGTGCAGGCGTGGGATAGGCTACATTTCAAAGGCTTTCTTTTTTCTTTCTGTTTTGTGTTAACTTGTGGATATATTTTTGTTAACTTCTCGGTTGAAGTGAATTATTATATAACCTTTACATTTGTTGAACCATGGTACTAATAAAACTTCGGGATAGTAAGAGCTGAAATGTTGCTTCATTTATCCAATTTCCACCACTATGGAAAACGTGGGCGGTCTTGGGCCTGAAACTCCGGGCACTGAATTCTGGCAGCTTTGAAAACCAGCTTCTTTTGAAGATGAACACACCTTTCAGTTTTAACTAATGACTGGCATATCGGTAGCTGGACATAGGTGTATGTGTGTGAGTGTGAGATGGTGACCTGGGGAGTAAGCCCTAGAAATGCTCATACCACATGACCAAAATGTTCTCCCCTACCAAGCAAGTCATTTAAAAAAAAAAAAAGAAATAAGTTATTACCTGAAGTTCATTCAAAGTGACATTTCTGTTTCTGTTTTTTCTTTGATAGAAGATATGGGAACCCTGAATATGCTTTATGCTTTACTATAAAAAAAAGCCAAAATAAAGTTCACAATAAAAGTTCAAAATAAAACCGCTTGCTTTTACTTTTACTTCAAATACTTAAGTACATTAAATATCAGAAAATTACTTTTGATACTGAAATTTACAGTATATATCAGATACTTTAAGACTTTTACTTAAGTAATATTCTAAAAGGTAACTTTCACTTCTACCAAAGTCTTTTTCTAGTATGATACTTGTACTTTTACTCAAGTATTGCTTTCTAGTACTTTATACAACACTGGCTGTGCGTGCGTGTGTGTATATGTGTGTATATGTGTGTGTGTGTGTGTGTGTTTGTGTGTGCGTGTGTGGGTATGTGTGTGCAGTTGTGTGTCATCTGTTTCATGGTGTGAATGAGTATTTTTGTTTGTATCTCTTGCATTGTGAATGCATATGCACGTGGGTGTTTTCTTAAGTACATTAAAAAATGTATTATTTTTTTTCTTTTCTTATTTGGATGCTATTCTTGTTTGTTCAAGTGCTTGTGTGTATTTGAGTATGTGTGCACAGGTGTGTGTCTCTCATGATGTGTGTGTGTGTGTGTGTGTCCTTCAGGACTACGCCGACACAGAGCAGCTGCTATCCCGTGCAAACGTAGACCAGAATGCCCTGCTGTTGTACGCGCGCGAGGCTGCCGACTTCTCCACCAATCACCAGCTTCCTATGCTGGACTTCGCCATCAACCACTATGGCCAGCCGGACGTGGCCATGTTCGACTTCACGTGCATGTACGCCTCGGAGAGCGCCGCCCTGGTGCGCCAGCGCGGAACACACACACTCCTGCTCACGCTGGTGGGAGACAGTCTACTGGAGGTGAGGATGCAGGGATGGACAGACGGAGAGAACAGGAAGGAGGAGATGAGGGAGGGAGAGAACAGGAAGGAGGAGATGAGGGAGAAAGAGAGGAGAACAAGGAGTGGGCTCTGAAGGGATATACCATGTACTAGGTTTTGTGACGACTAACCCAGATATATTAAGTTTGAGTGAGACATTTTTATTGAAGAATCAGGTTTTTTATTAAACAGCTCACAGAGTCAACCTAACAGGGCTAGCCGCTAAATGGACTAGCCGCTAAATGGACTGGCCAACCTAACAGAGCTAACCGCTACGCTAAATGGACTGGCCAACCTAACAGGGCTAGCCGCTAAACCATGTGCTTACGGAGGGTGCAGTCAACTGGAGGTGTAGAGGAGAGAGGGATGATGGAGGATTGGAGGAGGGGTGAGAGGGAGATGAGGAGATGGTGGAGAGTGGTGGAGGAGGGAGAGTGGTGGAGGGAGGTGGGTACAGAGAGAGTGGTGGAGGGAGAGAGAGAGAGAGTGGTACAGAGAGAGAGTGGTGGAGGGAGGCTGGAGAGATCTTAAATACTTGTGTGAATGTGTGTGTTGA
>NC_063211.1:170000-172500 GCF_017589495.1 Alosa alosa | reverse complement strand
TGATGTCACTCCAACTCCCTCCAAATCTATGTGTTTAAATCCCAATTCTCGTCCCATAATTGTTTACACCTAACGTCCTGAATACCAAAGGTATCAGCTTTCATCTAATCGTGCTCTGCATTAAGCACCCCGCTAACGAGTACTGCAGCAAACAACCATTTTAATGATCACTCTAGCTAATATGATATAAAGAGCCTGTCCCCCCCGCTAACGATTACTGCAACAAATAACTATTTTAATGATCAATGTTGTTGAGGATCACATCGGTATTTTGATAGTCAGCGGCGCATTTGAAGGAATCTGCTTGCACGCGAGACCGTATGGAACAGTTATTCCACTAAACCATGCTTTACTAAAACCTAGCATAGTATAGCCTTCACGCATTTGCACTTCTCTATTGTTTGAACTCATTGGCAAAGTGAAACTAACTTCATTGTGGTGTCAGTCAACGACAAAACAGTAAATACATAGTTAATTACTTTCACTATTGACTGACAATGGGTTACCATCGAAAACAACGCCTTGGAAAAAGCAACACTGGGTTACCATGGAAAACAACGCCTTGGAAAAAGCAACAATGGGTTACCATGGAAAACAACGCCTTGGAAAAAGCAACACTTACCCCTGTAATGTTCCAATGACTGAATGAAAAACGTTCATCCTGCAGAGGAGTTGCTTACATCTCGCGACGGTGCGTCTTCAGCTGTGCTCCATATTTGCCTCTCCGTCATTACCACCGTGATGGTGAAGAGCTACCCAATAACTACTCATTGTGAGATGTATTTCGTAATACCTTTATTCTAATTATGTTTCCCATTGTAATTGTGTAATTTGTAATGGTTTGCATGGATGTGCGCTGGTGCGCGTTAGTGGATGATAGAAGGATGGTGCGTTGTGCACCCGCCAATATGACTGTTGGTAATGCACTCTTAAAATAACATAAACAACTCGCCATGGACTTCTAACCAGGTTTCTCTTGGTCAGTGGCGTAATGCGTTTTAGGTAGTGAACAACGCGCCAGACCCCTCCCTAGGTTGTTCATTGCCACACCCCAGGCCCCTCCCTAGGTTGTTAATTGCCACACCCCAGGCCCCTCCCTAGGTTGTTCACTGCCGCACCCCAGGCCCCTCCCTAGGTTGTTAATTGCCGCACCCCAGGCCCCTCCCTAGGTTGTTAATTGCCACCCCCCCCAGGCCCCTCCCTAGGTTGTTAATTGCCACACCCACCCCAGGCCCCTCCCTAGGTTGTTAATTGCCGCACCCCAGGCCCCTCCCTAGGTTGTTAATTGCCACACCCCAGACCCCTCCCTAGGTTGTTAATTGCCACACCCCAGGCCCCTCCCTAGGTTGTTAATTGCCACACCCCAGGGTGCATCGTTCAAAAAACAGGACGTGCAAAATACGCAAATAAACTTGGCGCTGGAAAATAATGAGTTTTCCGCCATGCGCCAGGTGGTGAATAGGAGCCAGAGTGATGTGAGAATGATAGAAAACTCCAAGCCAATCATAATCAATACAGTTTTAGTATCAACATGAAGAGAGACTTTCCTTATTGTTGGTCAAATCATTATCGTTACTGTTGTCTTATCATTACTGGCGTGGACTGTAAAAAATAGGCGTTATTATAGGAGTTCTGTTCAAATACGGAACTACTGAGGTGTCACTGACTCGGGTTGTGGCTAGGCTGACGCGCTAGATGTTACTGAAGTTAGTTGCTGTGCTACTCTTTTGACTTACTGTGAATTAAATCCAAACGCCTGTAAACGGTCTTCAAATTGAATCAAGGTGATCCATTTATTCCACAAGAGTCCATTACAATAGGTAAGGCAAAGTATTCACCAAACAGTCAACCGGAGTGAACATGCATAGCGTTTCACTCCTTAGTGCAGCGTTAGCGGTCAAAACCCTTTGCTCTTCCGGGTCGGACACCTAACCAGCAACACGTTATTCCTACCTATATACCTGACAAATTGCTAATGAATATGCGCCACCCAGTGGAACACAAAAACATTGCACTCAAAAAAGACACCATACATTTTGGCTCCTACAGGCGTGGACAGGCCTTTACCCTATGACCTTTACCCTATGACCTTTACCTATGACCTTTACCCTATGGCCAGAGACGGTTGATAAAGCGAGACGATTCATAAGAGGGTAAATTCTGGCACGCTTTGACGTGGGGTTCGAAGCTGTCACGCCCATTTAGGAGTCTGGCGGGAGGTCCAGTGTCTATGTATTCCTATGGGAGAAATGAACATGTTCACGGAATATGACCAATCCCTTAGCCCTACATTCAGCCATGTAAGTTTTGAACCCATTTTTTACAAGCTACATGTCTTCCTAACATTCCGACATTGAAATTGTATTTTCCAACGAAACAAATAAAAACAAAAATAGCTTTGTTCGTGATCTGTCACTGTCTCCTCAAAGCTCTGGTGCACAGCCACCTGTTCTCAGAGGCTCTAGACTCAGAGATGGTTGATAAACTAACCTAACATATT
>NC_063211.1:157500-165000 GCF_017589495.1 Alosa alosa | reverse complement strand
AGCTTCTCCACTTTGTTTGTGGAGCACTTTGGAGTGCGATTAAAAGATTAGAATTGGATGATCTAAGTTTCCTTTGTGGTTGATAAGATATTAAAAGCTCAGAGATATATGAAGGTGCTATGCCATTCAGAGCTTTTTGTAAGTAATTAACATAACCTTAAAATCAATTTATAGGAAATAGGGACCCAGTGCAGTTCAGCCAACACAGGGGTGATGTGTCTCTTCTTAGTCTTAGTTAAAAGTCTAGCCGCAGAGTTCTGTATGAGTGCCAATTTCTTTAGATGTTTTTGGGAAGACCAGTGAAAAGTGCATTGCAGTAGTCTAACCTGCTAGTGACAAAGGCGTGAATTAGTTTTTCTGCATCTTGTTGAGTTAAAAATACCGCGACTTTGGCAATGTTTCTCAAGTGGAAATAGGCTGTCTGAGTAACTTTACTGATATGGGGCTTAAAACTTAACTCTGCATCTAAGATGACACGAGGCTTGTTACTTTTGGTTTGACCTGGTGCGCCAAGTTCCCCAGATTACTAAGAATAATATCTCGCTTTAGTTGCTGTCCGTGACTGCAGCCATCTCAGGGGAATGTAGCGCCCCTCCAGGACGCAGCCTCTCGTGACATCACAAAGTGTGTGTGTGTGTGTGATGCTGCATGTGTGTGTGTGTGTGTGTGTGTGTGTGATGCTGCGTGGTGTGTGGGTGTGTGTGTGTGATGCCGCGCAGCGTGGTGTGTGTCTGGCGTGTGTGTGTGTGATGCTGCGGTGTGTGGTGTGTGTGTGGCTGCATGTGTGTGGTGTGTGTGTGTGTGTGTGATGCTGCGTGTGTGTGTGTGTGTGTGTGATGCTGCGTGTGTGTGGTGTGTGTGTGTGTGTGATGCTGCATGTGTGTGTGTGTGTGATGCTGCGTGTGCGTGTGTGTGTGATGCTGTGTGTGTGTGATGCTGTGTGTGTGTGTGGTGTGTGTGATGCTGCGTGGTTCTGATTGCTTTGCCGCTCCACTGCCCTCCAGAGTGGCTCACTGCCCAACCTGCCAGACCTGGAGGCTCTGTCCCCGCCCCTGATGCTCCCAGACCCCGCCCCTCTCCATATGCCTCCACCAATCCCTGCATGGAGACAGGTATCACAAGGCCACGCCCCTTTGTAGACCCCCCTAGATCTTACAATGTTTGACCAGATCTCCCATAGAAACCATCAAATGCCCTCTCCCCTTAGTGAGCTGTGGGCTGCAATCTCCTCTTGGTCTACTGGACATATGTGGGCTGTCTAGCTTGTAGCACTGATAGAGTAGAACACTATACACACGGGGATCTGATGTTATTATGGGGATCTATACAGGGATACAGTTAGCTACGCTTGTCATAACTAACTGCTGTAGTACGGACATTGACAGAGAAAGCACTAAAATCCTACATCTTACATCTCAAATAAACCACTTCATTTCATTCCATTAGGCATTTTCCGTTGTGTGTGTGGTAATAACGTGTTTTTACAGTCCGTTGTGTGTGGTAATAACGTGTTATTACAGTCCGTTGTGTGTGGTAATAACATGTTTTTACAGTCCGTTGTGTGTGGTAATAACGTGTTTTTACAGTCCGTTGTGTGTGGTAATAACGTGTTATTACTAGGGCTGTCACTTTTTTGATTTTTGAGACATAATTGTTAATTGAATCGATTGTAAAATCGATTTTCTGTCTAAAGACGTTTCCATTTTCTACGCCAAATAGGCCAATCCACGGACAACTAACAGGCATTAGGAAGAACGTAAAGAGGCCGCTTGAAGACGCACAAGCCAGCAATATTTCTGATGATTTATTGGTATGAAGTTTCGTGCACAATGACTGACAAACAGGAGTGCAACATTCTCGAAAAACAATAAGCAGAGTGGACTGCCATAACATCAGTGAAAAAACATTACTGCAGGCTTCAACGTGGCTGTTTACAATTAAAAATGTCAAACAAATTTCGCCTACATAGGAACTCAACGACTGCACAGTTTGCATACCGCTTTGTCCTTCTCCATAGTTCACCCAAAACCCGAAGTGAATAACGTGTGTTATTACAGTCCGTTGTGTGTGTGGTAATAACGTGTCATTACAGTTCGTTGTGTGTGGTAATAACGTGTGTTATTACAGTCCGTTGTGTGTGGTAATAACGTGTCATTACAGTCCGTTGTGTGTGGTAATAACGTGTGTTATTACAGTCCGTTGTGTGTGGTAATAACGTGGTTTATTGCAGTCTGTTGTGTGTGGTAATAACGTGGTTTATTACAGTCCGTTGTGTGTGGTAATAACGTGTGTTATTACAGTCCGTTGTGTGTGGTAATAACGTGTGTTATTACAGTCCATTGTGTGTGGTAATAACGTGTCATTACAGTCCGTTGTGTGTGGTAATAACGTGTCATTACAGTCCGTTGTGTGTGGTAATAACGTGTTATAACAGCCCTTTGTAACCCTCTCCCCCTTCAGAAGAAGCGCACTCGCAACAGCAGCTCATGAGCATCCGCTACAAGGAGAGACTCAAAGGGCACACGCTGCCCAGCAGGAATGAGCAGGTACACCAGTGAATTCTGGGTAGTGTAGTTGAATAGGTAGTGAGCAGGTACACCAGCGTGGTGTGGATACAACTGTGAATTCTGGGTAGTGTAGTTGAATAGGTAGTGAGCAGGTACACCAGCGTGGTGTGGATACAACTGTGAATTCTGGGTAGCGTAGTTGAATAGGTAGTGAGCAGGTACACCAGTGTGGTGTGGATACTTTGACTTTGACTTTGACTTTGACTTTGATACAACTGAATTCTGGGTAGCGTAGTTGAATTGGTAGTGCTGTGTGAGTAGTATAGGAAACTTGCATTTTTGCATACAGTGCATATATAATGTGGGCATTTGTAGAGATGTATAGCACACTTTAAGCATATACCAGCCTGCACCGTTAGACGGCTCATAGTGTTTTATTATACTGTGGTACTGCTGCTCATAGTATTTATACTGTGGTACTGCTGCTCATAGTGTATAGCAAGCCGATTGAGCATTTATTCAGATATCTTGATATCAGGCATAATTGTCATGTACATGCAAGCCATTTCTGTCCACTAGTTAACTAGTGAGCCATTTCTGTTTGAACTAGTTAACTAGTAACAGCCAAAATGCTCACTAGTTAACTAGTAAGGCCCAAATTCTCTCTAGTTAACTAGTTCATATGTTTCATATCTTACTAGTTAACTAGTAATGCTCAGTATGTTCACTAGTTAACTAGTGGACACTGAAATGTGCACTAGTTAACTAGTTTAAAGACTTCTATATTTTACTAGTCAACTAGTAAGGTACAAAAATGTTTACTAGCTGACTACTGAATGTCAAATTCCCACTTGTTAACTTCTATGTAATTTGGCCAGCCGCTTGGGCATTTATTCTGATATCTTGATATCAGGCCAACATGCAAGCCATTTTTGTCAACTATAGTGAGCCATGTTTGTGCACACTAGTTAACTAGTGACAGCATAAATGCCCACTAGTTAACTAGTGAACACATATTAGCTTCACTAGTTAACTAGTGAGAGCCAGAAATGTCCACTAGTTAACTAGTAAAGGCCAAAATGCATACCCGTCAGCTAGTTGAAGGCTTTTGGGTCTCACTAGTTAACTAGTGACAGCCAAAAATGTGCACATGTTTACTAGTGAAGGCAAAACTCACTAGTTAACTAGTTGGAGTAGGTCAATGTCACTAGTTAACTAGTGAACCATAAATGGCTTACTAGCTAGCTAGGTGATGGCAGCGGGCTCACTAGTTAACTAGTTGATGCATCCTTTGTCCAAACTAGTTAACTAGTGAGGTCATAAATGTATACTAGTAAACTAGTTGAAGCCTAAATTCACACTAGTCAGCTAGTGAAGAGAATTAAAATTAGGGAGGCGGAGAACTCTGAAATTGAGGCTTTCTATTGGCTCCCTATGTCCAAATAGAACATGACAACCAATCACAGCGCAGAATTTCACAAAACCCCACCCACAACATTTGCATGTGGCACACAAGTTAACATGCTGGCCAAAGGAACTTTAACTAAACTAGTGGCTTCAATGTGACACTTACATGTAAACTAGTGTAGGCAGAACTGCTCACTAGTTAACTAGTGAAGACACAAATGCCCACTAGTTAGTGAGGTCTAAAAAGTGTCACTAGTTTACTAGTGTGCACCAAAACACCCACTAGTGAACTAGTGATGGCAATTTCCATTCGACTAGTTAACTAGTGAGGTGAAAAAAGTGTCACTAGTTTACTAGTGTGCCCTAAAATGCCCACTAGTTAACTAGTGAAGGCCATTTCAGCCCCACTAGTTAACTAGTGAGATGCCAAAATGGTCACTTGTTAACATGTAAAGGCCAAAATACCCACTAGTTTACTAGTGAGGGTGTTGTTGGCCTTACTAGTTAACTAGTGGCATGTATATTTTGTTCACTAGTTAACTAGTTACACCTAAAAAGAGAAACAAGCTGACCGTTTTTGTCCACTAGTTAACTAGTGGAACAATTGAAGTCTCACTAGTTTGCATGTGTGGCAGTGAAGCAGCTTACTAGTTAACTAGTGCCTGAAACGGCTATTATGCAAATTCTAATGAGAGGGTGGGTAGAAGACTCCTATTTGGTATTATGTAAGAATCCCACCCAGTCTAAATGTAAATTTACTGTTCATAGCCTCGCGATCAGGTCCTGATGGTGCCCCCTAGTGGCTAAAGTGACACACTGCTCTGCAACGGTACTTCAGTATAGATAGTAAAGCAGAGCCTGCAGTATGCAGTATCTCATATTCTGTCAAAATGGTTTTTAATAATAACAGGGAAACCCCATGCTTTAACAAGTGAGCTCTTAGTGATCCACACCAAAGATTCAAAGGATCGATTTTAATATTATTCTTTGTTTATCCATTCAGTCACGCTTTTCTGATTTATAACTGAAAAACAAAAGATTGTACACAACTGCACATGGTTTCAAAAGTAATTAAAAGCTCAAGAAAAAAACTTCATGCACTTCTAAGGAATTGAACCCTGGTCTCCCACATGATCTCCTGCTGCTTAACCACTTGAGCTAGTCTTGCCACATCAGCAATGCTATCATTAATGTTCATGTTACTGAAACGTTTTGTTGCTAGGCAACCATATACAAATGCCTCCAGTTTTATCACAATTTTCAGACTAATAACTAAAAAACTAAAGATTGTTGACATTAACTGAACGAAGATTACAGCAATACACCACAACTTTGTCACTAGACATGTTATCAAAACATATTTTTATGCTCAAACGATCTTAGTTTATAAAAGTTTGCTCTTAGAACAGCCTGGACGAAGTCAGCCATGTTTTCTAGGTTTCTGAGTCCTAAATGGACCAATCAAAATCCTTGTTCCGCCTTCTACATTTGCATGCAAGTGTGACATTGCGCACTAGTTAACTAGTGGCCAATGTTACGTCCCACTAGTTAACTAGTTGCACAAAATGCCAGCCGTTTGTTTCACTAGTTTACTAGTGTGAGGGGCATTTTTCTCCTGCTAGTTCATTATGAGGGGCATTTTTCTCCTGCTAGTTCATTATGGACAGTGTTTTGTCCTCACTAGCTAACATGTAAGGCTCAAAATGCCTATAAGCTAGTGAAAGGCATTAATAATGCAGATCTGCTCACAAGTTAACTAGTAAGCATGTCCTGTTCCATTACCAGTAAACTAGTAAGGCCAAACATGTCAACTAGTTAACTAGTGAAGGCCAATTTGTCACTAGTTAACTAGTAAGAGTACCTTTTGCACTACTAGTGAACTAGATAGCTCCAAAAACAGCCACTAGTGTGTTTGCGCACTAGTTAACTAGTGAGCTGCTTCACTGCCACACATGTAAACTAGTGAGCTGCTTCACTGCCACACATGTAAACTAGTGAGACTTAAATTGTTCCACTAGTTAACTAGTGGACAAAAATGGTCAGCTTGTTTGTGTTTTTAGGTGTAACTAGTTAACTAGTAAACAGAATATGCATGCCACTAGTTAACTAGTAAGGCCCACAACACCCTCACTAGTAAACTAGTGGGTATTTTGGCCTTTACATGTTATCAAGTGACCATTTTGGCATCTCACTAGTTAACTAGTGGGGCTGAAATGGCCTTCACTAGTTAACTAGTGGGCATTTTGGGGCACACTAGTAAACTAGTGACACTTTTTGCACCTCACTAGTTAACTAGTGGAATGGAAATAGCCATCACTAGTTCACTAGTGGGTGTTTTGGTGCACACTAGTAAACTAGTGACACTTTTTAGACCTCACTAGTTAACTAGTGGGCATTTGTGTCTTTACTAGTTAACTAGTGAGCAGTTCTGCCTTCACTAGTTTACATGCAAGTGTCACACCGAAGCCACTAGTTTACTAGCTAGAGTACCTTTGGCCAGCATGTTAACTTGTGTGCCACATGCAAATGTTGTGGGTGGGATTTCGTGAAATTCTGCACTGTGATTGGTTGTCATGTTCTATTTGGACATAGGGAGCCAATAGAAAGCCTCAATTTACAGAATTCTCCGCCTCCTAATTTGAATTCTGCGCCACTAGTTGACTAGTGTGAATTTTGTCTTGAACTAGTTTACTAGTATACATTTATGACCTCACTAGTTAACTAGTTTGGACAAATGATGCATCAACTAGTTAACTAGTGAGCCTACTGCCATCACCTAGCTAGCTAGTAAGCCATTTATGGTTCACTAGTTAACTAGTGACATTGACCTACTGCAACTAGTTAACTAGTGAGGTGTTTTGCCTTCACTAGTAAACATGTGCACATTTTTGGCTGTCACTAGTTAACTAGTGAGACCCAAAAGCCTTCAACTAGCTGACTGGTATGCATTTTGGCCTTTACTAGTTAACTAGTAGACATTTCTGGCTCTCACTAGTTAACTAGTGAAGCTAAAATGTGTTGACTAGTTAACTAGTGAGCCTTTTGGCTCCCACTAGTTAACTAGTGTCCATATTTTGGCCCTCACTAGTTAACTAGTTCATACAAACATGGCTCACTAGTTAACTAGTTGACAAAAATGGCTTACATGTACATGACAATTATGCCTGATATCAAGATATCAGAATAAATGCTCAATCGGCTTGTCATAATAGTGTGTTATTATACTGTGGTAGTGCTGAATTCTGGGTAGCGTAGTTGAATAGGTAGTGCGGCTCATAGTATGTTATGCTGCGGCTACTGTCTGTAGAGGTGAACCAATATAGGGCAATGTAAATCACATCACAGATGGACTGTTCAGCGAGCCTCTGAAAGGCCGAAAGGTAGTCGTGGAGTTTGTGTGTGTGTGTGTGTGTGTGTGTGTGTGTGTGTGTGCGTGTGTGTATTAATGTAAGCATGCAAGGAGAAAGTTCCTCATATCTCCATTTGTGTGTTTCTATGTTAATTGGGTGAGATGTGTTGAGATGAGGTGAGAGTAGGAATGCTTTGCAAAATGTTTAAATAATTATGCACAGTGTTAAGTAGGTAT
>NC_063211.1:150000-152500 GCF_017589495.1 Alosa alosa | reverse complement strand
TACTTCCACCAACATATACATCAAAATGTCTCAAAGCTAGAACCAACGCCAAAGTCTCCTTCTCCACAACAGAATAGTTACGTTGATACGAATTAAACCTTCTAGAGAAGAAACTAACAGGCTTGTCTATGCCACGGTCATCCTCTTGGACCAAAACAGCCCCAGCACCCTCCAGACTAGCATCAACAAAGAGTTTAAATGAACAATCAAAACGTGGTGCTGCCAAAACTGGTGCATCACAAAGGAGCCTCTTCACCTGTTGGAAAGCAACATGACAAGCAGGAGACCAGACAAACTTTTCCTTCTCCCTCAGGAGATCAGTAAGAGGGGCCACAACCGTAGAAAAGTTTCTACAAAAACTCCTATAATAGCCCACCAGGCCAAGGAACCGCATCAACTCTTTTTTTAGTTGTTGGTGCCGGAAACTGCTCAACAGCTCGAACCTTAGCATTAACAGGGCTTAACCTGCCCCACCACACCAGGTAGGTCACAGTAAGCCTCGCCAAACTCACACTTTGCGCAGGTTGACTGTGAGCCTCGGCCCGCCAAACGAGTGAAAAGTTCCCGCATCCGCTGAATATGAACGTCCCAAGTATCTGAACATAGCACCACATCATCTAAATACACCGCGCAGCCTTCCATGTCACCGACAACACGATTCATAAGACGCTGGAATGTTGCTGGTGCATTCCCGAAGACCAAACGGCATAACTGAGTAAGAATATAACCCCTGTTATAAAGGCAGCAATCTCCAGAGCATGGTCTGACAAAGGCACTTGCCAGTAACCTTTTAGTAAATCCAGCTTACTGACAAACTTCGCAGAGCCCACCCGATCTATACAATCTTCCATTCTTGGAGCATGGAACAAGGAGACGCCCAACTAGAGGAACTAGGTTCAGCTATCCCATTCTCAAGCATATATGCAATTTCACCATCTAGACACTTCAGTTTATCTGCATTTACCCGATAGAACAGGGGTCTCAAACTCAAACGAGCTGGGGGCCACTTCTGCCAACGTCATCTGATTGGAGGGCCGGCTATTTCTGAAAATGCAATGTTCTTTTTTTCTAATACCACACAAAACTGCAAACAGAAAGTGCAAGTGTTTTAATCTAGTTTGACACCTGTGCTAGCAACCTTAGCTTATAAATAAAATAATGCTAATTAAATATTAATACAAATTATAAAACAAACAAAAAGCATAAAAACGGGTATGTGTGTGTTTCACACCAAATAAAAATATTTTCCTCTCATAACTTTTTTAAACCTGGCAAACTAGGTGTCCTACTGTAAATGTAAAAATCTTTGAGTATAAACAAAAGTTTATGAAGGGGGTAAATGTACCCATCACTGGATGGCAAGCACCTCAAATTATGCACCTTTCAGTAAATACTGGATGAACATATTTGAGCAGGTTTACTTTCCTTTTTTTCATATTACCCACATAACAAATTAACAGGAAAACACCTAAGATGTATACCAACACCTAAGATGTATATGGTTTAGTGATGTATTACTAAACCACAAGGCCTACAATAAAGTATTCTGGTCAAATCAGTTCCTATCGCGGGTAATCTAAGTACCCAGAAGTGCGCATCATATTGCGGGTGACTTTGTAGTTCTTTAGAGCCCTGTTTCTAATAGCCCTGCTGTCTGTACCACGTCCATTACGGACACTTTCATCACGATTACCACTGCAACCTCCAAGCTATGTTGGGCAGAGGGTCGAAATAAGCATGGTATGCTTAGTGGACACCGTTGTACACGCAAAGACACACCTCCATTCACAGACGCACTGTGACTATCACTGTCAATAGACGATCAATCATAATAAGGATATTCTCCTTCAGAATCAGAATAGGTGAATAACATAGCCTACCTAAGACTTCATCACACGTGAACGTTTTTCAACATTAGGTGTAGGCCTATTTCTGCTTCAATTTGTGCAAAACTATGGCCTGCATCGCTTCCGTGTCATTACAAATGCACGTCTTTGTGTTTCTCGCGTGTAATACAAGTATTTCCTGAAAACTGCGCAGCGATTTTGGGTTTGAATCAAGCTCTGGATGTTTAGCACATAGTGGAGCAGAGTAGGCTACAAATGAGATTTGTCACCGTACTTGGATCTATCGTCTACTTTAATCAGTATCGTTGTTTGTCGCAATTAAAAATAGCCTCAAGGGCGGATTACATTATTATTTTTGACATACGCATAATGGCCGAATTGGGCGGACGCCTGGGCCGGGTGTTTGAGACCCCTGCGATAGAACCTTTGCTTTATCGGCTTAGCATCTCCGACCTCAATGTCATGCTCAATCAGATGTGTGCGACCAGGTGTATCAGAAAACAAACAAGGGAAGCTCTGTATCAGATCTATTAACTCAGCAGAACGGGACGTGGGCAAATATGCTAGCAACCCACCAAGATTAGAGAGGGCCTCAGAGTTTTTTAACCGACCAAGCAGGAGCGCCTGATCAGGCACACCCAATTCGTCCTCTC
>NC_063211.1:142500-145000 GCF_017589495.1 Alosa alosa | reverse complement strand
CAACGGGAGCTGAGTGGGGAGGAGCTCAGCAGGTACACACACTATACCCACACACACTATACAAACACACTATAGACACACACACACACACACACTATACACACACACTATAGACACACACACACACATACACACACACACACACACACACACATGCAGCACAACCTCAGCCAACAGGAGCTGAGTGGGGAGGAGCCCAGCAGGTACACACACTATACACACACACACTATACAAACACACTATAGACACACACACACACACTATACACACACACTATAGACACACACACACTATACACACACACACATGCAGCACAACCTCAGCCAACGGGAGCTGAGTGGGGAGGAGCTCAGCAGGTCAGACACACACTATACACACACACTATACACACTATAGAGACACACACACACACACACTATACACACACACACTATACACACTATACACACACACTATACACACTATACACACACACACTATACACACTATAGAGACACACACACACACACGCAGCACAAGCCTCGTCTAAACATCACACACTGCTGCTGGACCGCGCCAATAGCTGATCATCGTGATTTGGTGTTTTTCCTGACTATTGCTTGCAGTTTGGTAAGGTTCCATTCATTAATTTTCATTTGGGGGAATTCTGCCGTGTTTCTGTCTGTTAATTTGCAGCAGGCTATTATCGGATCGAAAGAAAAATAAACGAAAAGCTTCCCCGATCAAGATATAGAATACTTCTTAATTTTGGCGTCATAAAATATAGAAGCATAACATTAAATTGTAGCCTAGTAGAGTGTCAATGTACGTGTCTGTGCAAGTGAAACTGACAAACTGAACCTCTCTTGGTTAGGCCAGAAACAACTATATTTAAAACCATGAATGAAGTGGATTACTGTTACTGTTCAAACAAGCGATTTGATGGCCTAATCCACTGCACGAAAAAAAAGTTAATAGCAACTTGTTCTAGTTCTAACAGGTGAATATCGTAGCAAATAGTAGCCTATGGTTATTATGCTTGAATTTCCCCTGGGGATCAATAAAGTATCTATCTATTTATCTATCTATCTATCTATCTATCTATCTATCTATCTATCTCTCTATCTCCCTATCTATCTATCTATCTATCTATCTATCTCTCTATCTATCTCTATCTATCTATCTCTCTATCTATCTATCTATCTCTATCTCTCTATCTATCTATCTCTCTATCTCTCTATCTCTATCTATCTCTCTATCTATCTATCTATCTATCTCTCTCTCTATGGCGATGGCAGCTTCATTTCTTTTTTTTCACTCATCTCGCTGAAATGAATGGCCTGTTGCGCAAAGAAATGAATTAGGGAGATGATCTGCATCTCTGTTAACCAAAAGCTAGTTTTCATCTCCATTGTTGACGTGAAATATGTCTCCATAGTGTCAGTGAAGTGATAACCTTATGCACAGAACATTATCCAGAATTGGATTCAAATTTGTGGCGGTAGCTGACTTGGACAACACTATGTTGTGATAAGACCTTAGCAAAGTTAACTTGAATGCAGCAGTTTTGCGCAAATTTGCGCAGCATGGTCACGATGCTAAGCGGATTTAGTAGCAATTTAGCCAGACGTCTTCTATGCAATATGTGAATATTTTGTTAAATGCACATGCAGAGGAGCGGTAGCGGGCTACGAGAGAGAGCGGGAGGGCAAGGAAAGGCAAAGGCGTAAAAGCAGCCCAAAAGACCTCTGAAGTTCTACAAAAAGAACCAAAACGGCCATCTTGCCCATATAAGGAGATCCAGTTGTTAATTGAAGCTAACTACCTATGGCAAGTTGCATTGCAAGTTAGCTCTGGGGTAGCAATAATCTAAGTGTGCCGCCTTTACGTACCGGAGATCACAGTATCCACTCGAAGGCAGAGGACAAAAGTGTGTTCAGGAAAATGTCTGCATTTCAGACTTTTTCATCCCGCCGAGTTTAAAAGATCGATAATTCAAAAATCCCCATGTTATTTTCCCATAGGAAAAATCGCCAGATACCGGATGTCAAAGATGGCTGCTTTTTTGTAGGCGAACTTCAGAGGTCTATGGCAATGCAAGGATTTGATTTTATATTTAATTTTAATTAAATTAAATTAAACATAGAATATTAATCTGTGACGGCCGATTTTGATTTTGTGGCGCCCCGCCACAGATTAGTCAATGTATGGGAAACACTGATGCAGTTGCAGGTAGCCAATGTTCACGTCACCGGAGTCAGAGAGAAGCCAAGTCAGAGAGTCAGAGAGAAGCCAAGTCAGAGAGTCAGAGAGAAGCCCTGTCAGAGAGTCAGAGAGAAGCCCTGTCAGAGAGTCAGAGAGAAGCCAAGTCAGAGAGAAGCCCTGCTCTGTATTTCTGTCCCTCCCAAACTGCGCTAAAATTGTGTAGGCTATTTAACAGCCAGAATTTTTAAAGAATGCCCGGGGGAGAAGCCTCTGGACCCCCTTTTATGATCCACACTACCTCTGTCAAAAATAGGG